>NW_027287009.1:0-154685 GCF_022747635.1 Hetaerina americana | reverse complement strand
TGGCTATCTCAATAGCTTCTCTGATTAGGCGTGGGTAATATCTACTTTCTTTACTTATGATTGTAGCGTCATGGAATAGAATATCATGGCCGGGTTCACTCCATTTATGCTCGGAGATGGCCGAGAGGTGAAACTGTTTGTTCGTAGTAGCCCGGAGGTGTTCTTTCATCCGAACTTTCATAGCTCGGCATGTTTCCCCGATGTAGGCTTTCCCACATGAACACGGTACTTGATAGACCCCTTCGTATAGGTCTTTCGAGATTTTGTCCTTCGGTCCGGGGAGCGCGTCCGCTATTTTCTTGGTGCAGTTGAATCTTGTCACCACGTCGTGCTTTTTAAGGATTCTGGCTATCTTCTCGGATGTTCCGGATACGAAGGGGATAGTCGCGTATGCCTTTGGGTCCGGTTCCGTCTGCTTGATTGACTTGTCCGAATCTCGTCTTCGCCTTTCTTCCCTGGCGGTCCTTTTTAGGACCATATCGTTCCGATAGCCGTTTTGTTTTAGTGCTCTCAGGAGATGTTTCTTTTCAGTCAGCAAAGAATCGGCGTCAGAGATTTCATACGCTCTGTGAACTAGTGTGTCCACCAAAGATGTCTTTTGGAGCGGATGGTGGTGAGAGGTTGCGTTTAGATAACGGTCGGTGTGCGTCTTCTTTCTGTAAACAGCATGTCCCAGCTTCCCACAACTCTTCTTTTTGACTAAGACGTCCAGGAAAGGTAGTTGGTTGTCCTTTTCTACTTCCATCGTAAATTTGATGGAATGATGTTGTGAGTTGAGAAATTGAAGAAATTTCTGAAGTTCTGTTGCGCCGTGCTGCCAGATGACGAAAGTATCATCCACATATCTTAACCACATCCTAGGTTTTTTCTCGTACTGATTAAGGATCTTTTCTTCAAAATGCTCCATGAACAGGTTAGCCACTACCGGAGACAGCGGCGAACCCATGGCTGCACCCTCTGTCTGCTCGTAGAATTCTTCGTTCCACAAAAAATAAGCATTCGTGAGGCAATGCTCCACCAGTGTGGGGAAGTCTTCCGGAATGCCGTTGGTGGTTAGGCCTCTGATGATCTCCACCGATTCCTTAATCGGGATGTTAGTGAACAGTGAAACAACATCGAAGCTCACCAATAATTCGTTGCTGTCCATTGTGATCTTTTTCAGGATGTCGATGAAATGCCCGGAGTTTTTCACGAATGACGATGTTTTTCCGACGTAGAACTGTAGAGATTGGGCCAGGTATTTCGCCAGTCCGTATGTTGGAGCATCGATCTGGCTGACTATAGGTCGGAGTGGTATCCCCTCCTTATGTATTTTCGGCAGTCCGTATAATCTGGGTGGTTTGGGAGCCGAAGAAAATAGTCCACGTTGTTCTTCCATCGGAATGAGGGATTTCTTTATTAGAGCTCTGGTGTTTCGCTCTATTTTTGCTGTCGGGTCGGTCTTGAGTTTCTTATACGTCCCGTCTTGGAGAAGTTCCGTAATTTTGCTCCGGTAGTCCTCTTTGTTGATTACCACAGTTGCATTCCCTTTGTCTGCAGGTATTATGAGAATGCTCTCATTTTCTTGCAGGTTCCTCAGAGCTCGTCTTTCGGCAGTTGTGATATTAGACTTAGGTGGTCTAGCGTTGCGTAGAATGAGTGCTACTTCTTCCCTTATCTCATCAGCGTCTCCCTTGGGAAGCTTTCGGATGGCCGACTCGATCCCAGTTATAATCTTCTCCCTCGGTATCACGGTAGGAGCAATGGCGAAGTTTGGGCCCTTGGATAGGACCGCAGTGCAAGCGTCATCTAAGGTCAGATTCGTTAGGTTAACAACCGCACGGCCCTTTTCAGGACCATCAACTGGGTGTTGCCTCGAGTTCAGCTTTTTAAATTTCTTGATTTGGGTATCCCGGGTTGACGCCTGGGCAGTGCGGGAAGAGTCGTAAGTTATTCTTTCGATTTTGTCCCAATCAGAGGCGCAGAGAATGTCGCCCAACTCCAGATGAATCGCGAACAATTCTTCTGAACAGAGGTGGAGAGCAAGGCGTGTGTGGTGCACCCGCTCTCGAAGTAAGGCCTCACTAGTGCGACGAAAAATTCTTTTTGCTGCCTTGGTTCTTAGGTGGTGTTTCACTTCAACACAGGTGGGCAGTGTATCCGTGTCCCTGCAGCGTTGGAGGAAGGCCAAGGAAGACAGGAGTCTTCCTTTCTTCTTCCGCAGCTTCTCAAATCTCCTTATCTTCCTGTGAGTTCCCTCCCCGTAGAGGCGAAGTATTAGGCTGCGTAGATTTTCGCGGCGGTGGCTTGAAGAATTCTGCATGTCCGGGTTTTCACCGCGTTGTTGTTTGAAGCCGACAACAGTTTCGCCGAAGTTTCATCCGGCGTCTTCAGGTCGAAGATGAGGGACTCAGATTTTGGCCGTCCTTATATAGGTGGTCCCGTCCAAGTGCTGCTCTCTGATTGGTCCTTTTTCGGAGGACTCTCTTCCACGCGTTGTGGAGAACGCCTTCGCCTCTACGGGGAGGGAACTCACAGGAAGATAAGGAGATTTGAGAAGCTGCGGAAGAAGAAAGGAAGACTCCTGTCTTCCTTGGCCTTCCTCCAACGCTGCAGGGACACGGATACACTGCCCACCTGTGTTGAAGTGAAACACCACCTAAGAACCAAGGCAGCAAAAAGAATTTTTCGTCGCACTAGTGAGGCCTTACTTCGAGAGCGGGTGCACCACACACGCCTTGCTCTCCACCTCTGTTCAGAAGAATTGTTCGCGATTCATCTGGAGTTGGGCGACATTCTCTGCGCCTCTGATTGGGACAAAATCGAAAGAATAACTTACGACTCTTCCCGCACTGCCCAGGCGTCAACCCGGGATACCCAAATCAAGAAATTTAAAAAGCTGAACTCGAGGCAACACCCAGTTGATGGTCCTGAAAAGGGCCGTGCGGTTGTTAACCTAACGAATCTGACCTTAGATGACGCTTGCACTGCGGTCCTATCCAAGGGCCCAAACTTCGCCATTGCTCCTACCGTGATACCGAGGGAGAAGATTATAACTGGGATCGAGTCGGCCATCCGAAAGCTTCCCAAGGGAGACGCTGATGAGATAAGGGAAGAAGTAGCACTCATTCTACGCAACGCTAGACCACCTAAGTCTAATATCACAACTGCCGAAAGACGAGCTCTGAGGAACCTGCAAGAAAATGAGAGCATTCTCATAATACCTGCAGACAAAGGGAATGCAACTGTGGTAATCAACAAAGAGGACTACCGGAGCAAAATTACGGAACTTCTCCAAGACGGGACGTATAAGAAACTCAAGACCGACCCGACAGCAAAAATAGAGCGAAACACCAGAGCTCTAATAAAGAAATCCCTCATTCCGATGGAAGAACAACGTGGACTATTTTCTTCGGCTCACAAACCACCCAGATTATACGGACTGCCGAAAATACATAAGGAGGGGATACCACTCCGACCTATAGTCAGCCAGATCGATGCTCCAACATACGGACTGGCGAAATACCTGGCCCAATCTCTACAGTTCTACGTCGGAAAAACATCGTCATTCGTGAAAAACTCCGGGCATTTCATCGACATCCTGAAAAAGATCACAATGGACAGCAACGAATTATTGGTGAGCTTCGATGTTGTTTCACTGTTCACTAACATCCCGATTAAGGAATCGGTGGAGATCATCAGAGGCCTAACCACCAACGGCATTCCGGAAGACTTCCCCACACTGGTGGAGCATTGCCTCACGAATGCTTATTTTTTGTGGAACGAAGAATTCTACGAGCAGACAGAGGGTGCAGCCATGGGTTCGCCGCTGTCTCCGGTAGTGGCTAACCTGTTCATGGAGCATTTTGAAGAAAAGATCCTTAATCAGTACGAGAAAAAACCTAGGATGTGGTTAAGATATGTGGATGATACTTTCGTCATCTGGCAGCACGGCGCAACAGAACTTCAGAAATTTCTTCAATTTCTCAACTCACAACATCATTCCATCAAATTTACGATGGAAGTAGAAAAGGACAACCAACTACCTTTCCTGGACGTCTTAGTCAAAAAGAAGAGTTGTGGGAAGCTGGGACATGCTGTTTACAGAAAGAAGACGCACACCGACCGTTATCTAAACGCAACCTCTCACCACCATCCGCTCCAAAAGACATCTTTGGTGGACACACTAGTTCACAGAGCGTATGAAATCTCTGACGCCGATTCTTTGCTGACTGAAAAGAAACATCTCCTGAGAGCACTAAAACAAAACGGCTATCGGAACGATATGGTCCTAAAAAGGACCGCCAGGGAAGAAAGGCGAAGACGAGATTCGGACAAGTCAATCAAGCAGACGGAACCGGACCCAAAGGCATACGCGACTATCCCCTTCGTATCCGGAACATCCGAGAAGATAGCCAGAATCCTTAAAAAGCACGACGTGGTGACAAGATTCAACTGCACCAAGAAAATAGCGGACGCGCTCCCCGGACCGAAGGACAAAATCTCGAAAGACCTATACGAAGGGGTCTATCAAGTACCGTGTTCATGTGGGAAAGCCTACATCGGGGAAACATGCCGAGCTATGAAAGTTCGGATGAAAGAACACCTCCGGGCTACTACGAACAAACAGTTTCACCTCTCGGCCATCTCCGAGCATAAATGGAGTGAACCCGGCCATGATATTCTATTCCATGACGCTACAATCATAAGTAAAGAAAGTAGATATTACCCACGCCTAATCAGAGAAGCTATTGAGATAGCCAAAAACCCGGCGAATTTCAATAGAGATGAAGGCTACCATCTCCACAACGCGTGGAAGAGAGTCCTCCGAAAAAGGACCAATCAGAGAGCAGCACTTGGACGGGACCACCTATATAAGGACGGCCAAAATCTGAGTCCCTCATCTTCGACCTGAAGACGCCGGATGAAACTTCGGCGAAACTGTTGTCGGCTTCAAACAACAACGCGGTGAAAACCCGGACATGCAGAATTCTTCAAGCCACCGCCGCGAAAATCTACGCAGCCATATACTTCGCCTCTACGGGGAGGGAACTCACAGGAAGATAAGGAAATTTGAGAAGCTGCGGAAGAAGAAAGGAAGACTCCTGTCTTCCTTGGCCTTCCTCCAACGCTGCAGGGACACGGATACACTGCCCACCTGTGTTGAAGTGAAACACCACCTAAGAACCAAGGCAGCAAAAAGAATTTTTCGTCGCACTAGTGAGGCCTTACTTCGAGAGCGGGTGCACCACACACGCCTTGCTCTCCACCTCTGTTCAGAAGAATTGTTCGCGATTCATCTGGAGTTGGGCGACATTCTCTGCGCCTCTGATTGGGACAAAATCGAAAGAATAACTTACGACTCTTCCCGCGCTGCCCAGGCGTCAACCCGGGATACCCAAATCAAGAAATTTAAAAAGCTGAACTCGAGGCAACACCCAGTTGATGGTCCTGAAAAGGGCCGTGCGGTTGTTAACCTAACGAATCTGACCTTAGATGACGCTTGCACTGCGGTCCTATCCAAGGGCCCAAACTTCGCCATTGCTCCTACCGTGATACCGAGGGAGAAGATTATAACTGGGATCGAGTCGGCCATCCGAAAGCTTCCCAAGGGAGACGCTGATGAGATAAGGGAAGAAGTAGCACTCATTCTACGCAACGCTAGACCACCTAAGTCTAATATCACAACTGCCGAAAGACGAGCTCTGAGGAACCTGCAAGAAAATGAGAGCATTCTCATAATACCTGCAGACAAAGGGAATGCAACTGTGGTAATCAACAAAGAGGACTACCGGAGCAAAATTACGGAACTTCTCCAAGACGGGACGTATAAGAAACTCAAGACCGACCCGACAGCAAAAATAGAGCGAAACACCAGAGCTCTAATAAAGAAATCCCTCATTCCGATGGAAGAACAACGTGGACTATTTTCTTCGGCTCACAAACCACCCAGATTATACGGACTGCCGAAAATACATAAGGAGGGGATACCACTCCGACCTATAGTCAGCCAGATCGATGCTCCAACATACGGACTGGCGAAATACCTGGCCCAATCTCTACAGTTCTACGTCGGAAAAACATCGTCATTCGTGAAAAACTCCGGGCATTTCATCGACATCCTGAAAAAGATCACAATGGACAGCAACGAATTATTGGTGAGCTTCGATGTTGTTTCACTGTTCACTAACATCCCGATTAAGGAATCGGTGGAGATCATCAGAGGCCTAACCACCAACGGCATTCCGGAAGACTTCCCCACACTGGTGGAGCATTGCCTCACGAATGCTTATTTTTTGTGGAACGAAGAATTCTACGAGCAGACAGAGGGTGCAGCCATGGGTTCGCCGCTGTCTCCGGTAGTGGCTAACCTGTTCATGGAGCATTTTGAAGAAAAGATCCTTAATCAGTACGAGAAAAAACCTAGGATGTGGTTAAGATATGTGGATGATACTTTCGTCATCTGGCAGCACGGCGCAACAGAACTTCAGAAATTTCTTCAATTTCTCAACTCACAACATCATTCCATCAAATTTACGATGGAAGTAGAAAAGGACAACCAACTACCTTTCCTGGACGTCTTAGTCAAAAAGAAGAGTTGTGGGAAGCTGGGACATGCTGTTTACAGAAAGAAGACGCACACCGACCGTTATCTAAACGCAACCTCTCACCACCATCCGCTCCAAAAGACATCTTTGGTGGACACACTAGTTCACAGAGCGTATGAAATCTCTGACGCCGATTCTTTGCTGACTGAAAAGAAACATCTCCTGAGAGCACTAAAACAAAACGGCTATCGGAACGATATGGTCCTAAAAAGGACCGCCAGGGAAGAAAGGCGAAGACGAGATTCGGACAAGTCAATCAAGCAGACGGAACCGGACCCAAAGGCATACGCGACTATCCCCTTCGTATCCGGAACATCCGAGAAGATAGCCAGAATCCTTAAAAAGCACGACGTGGTGACAAGATTCAACTGCACCAAGAAAATAGCGGACGCGCTCCCCGGACCGAAGGACAAAATCTCGAAAGACCTATACGAAGGGGTCTATCAAGTACCGTGTTCATGTGGGAAAGCCTACATCGGGGAAACATGCCGAGCTATGAAAGTTCGGATGAAAGAACACCTCCGGGCTACTACGAACAAACAGTTTCACCTCTCGGCCATCTCCGAGCATAAATGGAGTGAACCCGGCCATGATATTCTATTCCATGACGCTACAATCATAAGTAAAGAAAGTAGATATTACCCACGCCTAATCAGAGAAGCTATTGAGATAGCCAAAAACCCGGCGAATTTCAATAGAGATGAAGGCTACCATCTCCACAACGCGTGGAAGAGAGTCCTCCGAAAAAGGACCAATCAGAGAGCAGCACTTGGACGGGACCACCTATATAAGGACGGCCAAAATCTGAGTCCCTCATCTTCGACCTGAAGACGCCGGATGAAACTTCGGCGAAACTGTTGTCGGCTTCAAACAACAACGCGGTGAAAACCCGGACATGCAGAATTCTTCAATCTTAGCTACTCCCTAGAGCTCAGCCCTTTTATTCCTTGCGAGAAGCATGAGAAGAGATGAGCACAAAAGTACCTTTTCGGAAGGACCATTTTTTTTATATTATGCCCTTAGAAGTTGAGGGGTCTCGGTGAGGAAAGCGAAGGGTATCCATCGGCCTACGAAAGCGCATACGACAACGGCCGAAACGAATCTGGTAGGAGGAAGAAGAAGGAAGGAGGTAGACGGGCACTAAAGAAGAGTCCCGCTAAGAGGTTTCTTTCCTTTAACAACACCCACTCCTTCGAGAATAAGCCCCCCTTTCCGCCAGGTTACCCCGCCCGCACAACAAATACGCCTACAGCGAGCGGTTCCACGGCTCACACCTCCCCGCACCGGCCCTCTTTACTTGATCTTCCCTACGCCTTTCTATTCTCCTCCCATTCCTCCTCACTCCTTCTAGGGAAGGCCAGAAAAAAATATATTCCTCCACCTCGCTGTCTGCTACTCGTAGCTTACATCATCTCACGCGACCTTCGTCATGGCGTTGGACCAGTGGATAGGTTTGTGTGATTTGTCTTCAAAATGTTTTCAAGGCATTGTGGCCAAGCAGGTACGGCTTTGGGCTACCGGCACAAGGTTTTACGGGTCCATACATCCGGGCAATGTCTTCTCCCAGCTAAACTCGTACTATTTTGGGTATCTATAATTTTTCTTCAAGGAGAAGGACATCTACATAGAACCCCGCAAAGCCAGGGCATGTGGCGGGATTGTTAGGTCACCACCCGTAAAGGAGGAGAAAACCGCTTGCAAATATCCACAAATTCATGCCAATCTACACCCGCAGAGTCATATATTCATGAAAATGTAATTCATGAAAGGGTTTTTGCATGAATGTGTGCGCCACAGAGGGTTTGCATGGATATGTTGATTTTGCATGTGGTTTTGTTCCCTTTTACAGGTGGTGACCCCGCCACACGCCCTAGCGGTGACCGGCGCGGTATGTTGTCAATGTAGATTAAAAACCTTCATAACCTACATGCATGCAAGTACATATACTATCAACTAGCATATATATGTACCAACGAATACACCTTATGTCTACGCAACGTTTAATCTTGTCCTGACTCGTAAATCCTTATCGCCTTTAATATTTCTATAGTGACTTAGGTTTCTTACTATTATGATTCCTGATTATCCGGGGAAAGAACGACTATTTTTATCTATCTGTACTGGAATCTATATCCCTTATCTTTGTGGTCTGATATTCGTAAGTATTGTGGGGACATAATAATAATAACTTTTCTGGAATATTCCAACGCATTCTAGGACAAGACACTCTCCACCGCGAACATTTCGAACAAGCCTCGAATGGTGCGAAGTGAGTTCCAACGTCGAACAACCCAATCAATTAGAACTTTGAGTAGATTACTGCGGTTATTCAAATTGTTAACATCCGGCTTCGAGTTCAACGGAAAAACGTCTCCGCGTAGTAAAACGATGAATAAGCATTGGAATTTGCGAGCCATCCGGCCGCTTTTCGTCCAGGCCCAGATGATGCATCAGCATAGCCACTGAATCCCAGAATTTGGTTTGTATCACATCTGAAGAACTAGCTTTCCGTCTCTGGTCTTATATTCATCCTCTAAAAAGCCTCTCATATATTTTCATTTGTATTTTTCCATTAGATGACTCATTTTTTTCCAGCATCCCTTCATTTATCGTTCTTCCCCTCCATTCTTCTTAGTGCCTCGGATTGTGTCCAATTAATCATCCCCTTGTTCTCGTCGGCGTCTTCTGTAGGATCCTCTCTCTTCACCCCGTCTTTGAAGGGTTATTCTGTAGCCAGTGATAACCACACTTACGCTGGTGCATTTTATATTCAAACAAGTTACTCAATGAATGTTTAATTTGAATATACTATAGAATTTTTAAGGTTATATTTAATCCTTGGGCTATTAAAATAAAATTTTATCCATAACCTTGCATCCGTCACCCAAGAGACACTGAGAATGGTCAATATTTTATCATAATATGCATATGTATGTTTGATAATGTATGTTTGAACGTATTTTCTTGCCCCCATTTGTGTAGGCATAGTAATTGCAGATAACTATGTAATACTCGTAGGTAGGCATGTTGCAAGACTAATGTTCAGTCGCCCCCTTTCCACGCAGTTTTTGGTGAATCCCGGGGTGCCAGGTTCATGTAGAAATACGAGGGTTATGCATGTACATTCTATATTCATGTGCTTTCTACATACATTTACATGTATGTAAAATACCTCCCCTTCAATCCCTCGATCCTCTCAGTAGGAGGACCCGCCCGCTACCTGCAACGTTGTGTCAAGTTCCCTACCTGGGTCCTTATGGAGGAGAGGGTTTTTTATGTTGCTTGTTCATGTGGTAGTGAAGTTTCGCCTCCTTAGTTTTCATGTTCTGGCTTACGCGTTGTTGGATGGATTTCATGCTGCATTCTGGGGTGCGATTGTTTGTTGGATGATGGCGTATGTGTTTGCATACGTGTGGGATGAAGGGATTTTGGCATGAGTGTGTACGCCACTGTGGGTAGTTTTGCATGTATGTGTTGATGTTGCATGTGGTTTTGTTCCTTTTTATGGTTGGTAACCAAAGACCCCCCCGCCACACGCCCTTGCGGCGGCTTGCGGGGTATTATGCAGATGTATGAAGAGTGGACATGTACATTCTAAATACATGTACATGCATGTAGAATGGCTTGTGACCTACCACCCCCTGCCACACGTCCTTGCGACGGCTTGCGGGGTATTATGTTGATGTAGATGATACAAATGTGATACAAACCAAATGTGTAACAGCAGCCTTCTTTTATTATTCTTCTATCAAGCATTCGATGATTCAATATGAGGTGAAGTGCCGGCGTTAGTATATTTTCCATAATGTATACAAAAAATATTCAGTTACCAAATTCTCTCAGAAGATTAATAATAATATTATGGAAAATTGGAAACGAATATCAGGAGACATGAAGGAAGATTTTAGGATTATTCAGGTCATGTTCGATGTACTTTTCCATCTGAGTTTTAAAGAAAGTGAAATATTTTAAGTGAATTGACAACGATGGGGCAATTATCCCAAGCAGTGCGCTGAAAATTTAGGAAACTAATGATGAAGCTATGAGGAGGCTAGGAGTTCCACTTTCCGGCATTGTAAAAATATGTTTTTCCATGCAAACATATTTTTTTTTCAAATTGTTATGCACCCCTATTCATTGAAGTGAAAGAAGTCGACATAAATTGAGATGGATCGAGTGAACGGTTTATTTTTTAACGTATCCGTGATCACCTCAGTGTCGCCACCCAACGATGCCATCAAGAAGATAGCAACAATCGTGGAAAAGAAGGAAGGCCTGCGGGTTTGGCAAGCCCTTTTGTCCGACCCGTTGGGAGAGCAACCGACTGATAACGCTTCCCGCGGCGCGTGAAAGATTCTCTTTTAACACCATCCAAAATCCTCTCACTCCCACCCTTCTTCGTTTCCCTCGACCACCTCCCTTAGCTCCTCCACCAACAACGCCCAACCCCACCCTTCCGTCTAAAACCTTCATGAACCATGATACCTCTACGCCAAAAAAAAACATTGTCCCTTCTCCTCCTACATCTATCCAGATTCTTCTTCATTTCCAAAGAGAGGACAAACTCTACCCTAAGGCCAGCGAGCAAAAGGAGCTGAAAAAAATCTACACAGCCATCCGCCGAAGACCGATGGAGTCGCCGATGCGAGGAAGACCACGCGAGACCCTCGGAAGGATGCCCGTCTCCCCCGCCGCAGACTTTCTTCCCACGCCCCCGACTTCGGCACGCTGACCACGGAAGGGACTCTCCCCCCGTCCCTCCCACCAGCCTACATCAACCCGAAAATATTCCGTTCTCCTCTTGGGGGTACACCTGCTGGAGACCCTATGTCCCCCAACCTCTCCCTCCTCCCGGAGGGATTTCCCTCCGCGCCTATCCCCACCACGACAAAAGAAGAAATTTGTGGCGAGAAATTTTTCGGACGTGATCCCCTCCGTCCGAACCCCCGGGTCCGTCCGTCCCTCCGACAAACTCGCCCCCTTTTCCACCGCGTGAACTCCGGGCGACCTATTCACGCAACCGTCTTCCATCCTCCCCGGCCATGACTGACACCTCCCTCGCCTTCCAACGGGCTAAGGGGAAGCGGGGACAGCAGAAGAGGGAGAGCGGATGGGAGAGAGTGTGAGCGAAGTGTTTGGGAGGGAGGAGGGAGGCAAGAAGAGGTTAGGGGACGGATAAGAGGATGGAAAAGATTTTACCTGACGGGTTCAGACGGATAGAGGCGGTAGCCGAAGCATGCAACGTTCCGTTAAAAAAAAAAAACGTGGAAAAATGAAATCGACCGTTTTCCATTCGTATATCGTAACTTGGTAGTAGACAGGTGGGAGATGGAATGAAAAAAAAATCTTGAATTATTCATCGTTCTGTGGGTGAAAGAGTGAAGGCTACCCTTCATCAAACCCCATCCACAAAAGTATGCACGCTTACAAAGGAGTCTTCGCTGATCTCACGAATTTCATTCGGCTTCGTACCATCGTAATCCCCGTTGTGCCATGGTGAACGAAGAGTTAATAATTACGACGGCAGACTTTTTGAGCTGCCTTCCTGTGAGTGGGTTATAGCTTTATATCATGCTATTTACGAATTAAGGAGTACGCTCATCAGCGCTGAGATTATAACATGTCACTTCACCGCAGTAAAATTGGAGAGGGCCACACAAACAAGAGCGAAAATTATTAATACTGTAAACCGGCTAGAGCACACTATTAAATCTTACACAGATGATAATACATTATAAGTATATACAAGTATACTATATTTATATATATATACACCACCTCATGATATGTATATACGTACGTACATGTCATCGGGTGGTGGAGTTTCGCCTTCTTACTTTTCATATTCTGGATTGCGCGTTGTTGGATGGATTTCATGCTGCATCGTCGGATGAAATTGTTTGTTGTTTTATGGAATGTGTGTTAGCATGCGTGTGGGATGAAGTTATGTTTTGCATGAGTGTGTACGCCGCTGTGGGTGCAGTTTTGCATGTATGTGTTGATTTTTCATATGGTATTGTTCCTTGTTACGGGTGGTGACTTAACACTCCGCTGCCACGCGCCCTTGCGGCGGCTTGCGGGGATTTTGTAGATGTAGATACTCGTATAATATGTAATATGTAAGTGAACCGAGGACGAAGAATTGACTTCCGCTCAATTTTGCCCCCAAGAAATCGCAAAAATATTTAATAGCCCTAACAGAAGATTTAAGTTACATGGGGAAATCCGAACACGGTGGAAAAACTAGATAGAGGAAATAATGAGAAGTGGTAAGGTGTTGGCAGGTAGGCGCAGGTACAATACACTTTTTAGACATCAAGGCTGGCAGAAGTTACAAAGGAATTACGAAGGAAACAATGCAGGGCAAACATGAGGAAATAATAAAGAAAATATAGTAACAATTTTCCACAAGATAACTTATCTACATCTACATAATACCCCGCAAGCCGCTTCAAGGGCGTGTGGCGGGGGGTATTAGGTCACCACCCGTAAGAAGGAACAATACCACATGCAAAATCAACAACTAATAAATAACTAATAAATTCCAAATCATCACACATGAAACTACTATATTTGTTCAAACATGAGAAAGTTCCCGTGGTAAGCAAAGCATAATATAGTCACCATGGATAGTCAAAAACCTACCGTTACAAGACAGAATACCTTAAACGAGGGAACAGCTTATTTTACATTCAACGTACTTCAACGTTATCGATCTTAACGGACCATAAGTACGCAAGGGCCACCACGACATCCAATCACGTGTCATGGTGCGAACTGGAGTCCTTTGGGTTGCCAAGCAGGCGCGTAGCCATCCTATTACCGTGAACGGATAAAAAAAATAATCCTCCCGGGCAATTATAATCTTCTGGAACAGCCACAAATCTCCCGGAGATTTTCATAAAACAGCTGCTTTTTATGTATAAAAAAGTAGAACAAAGCTAAAAGGGGAAAAAAATGCAAATAAATCTGGATGGAGGCGGGGGTGACGTCACTTCCCATTAGACAATCCCTCCTGGCAGACCCGCAGGTCTGCGAGGCAGGCACGTCCCGACAGTCAGGGTGGAGGAGATACCCGCGGGCGGCTCGGAGAGGGAACAATGCACGGCTATCAGAGGGGGCGGGGGCGGGAGGGAAGGGAAAGCCGTAAGACGGACGAGCGAGGGAGGAAGGGGAGTGCCCATCGTCACGCGACCGTCAGTGGCCTAACGACGAAACCGACACCGCCACCACCACCACTAGCACGGGAGCTTCACCTGTGCCACAAGGGCTTCGAGATGCCTGATGCACTATGCTTGAATATGCGATATGGCTCCGCGCTGTCTAGCGGCAGAGCAAGCCGACAAAAGTTATTCCAAATAAAAAATGTATGCGATAGTGGCAATGGACTTTTGAAGTCTGTGGTGGAGTAACGTTGAGTAGAATAGGAAGGACCAGGAAAAGAATCGGCACGCTGGACAGAGCGAAGGGAGGCAGTTACGTATGTGGATTTGAAGAAAAATTTACTGTAATGGAATTTGTTTAGGAATTATCCATTTAGCATTACATTTGGAGACTTTGAAGAGTAGCAGAGTATTGGATCCATCAAAAAACTTACATGAGAGGTAGATTCCACCTAATGGTAATTGTTTGAGACAAGTCATTCAAAATATCGACGCTCGATAAAAAAACGTATTTAGGAAACGAGAATCAACGCCGAATAGTTCGTGGAATGTTAATGAAATGATTATCACATAAATTAATCTGTAAGTATTTAATATGGAGAGGCTCATCAGATGGCAGTGAATTGCTGAATCGTTAAAAATAAGAAAAATTCGATGCAACTTTAACTTCGCGACCAAGCTCAAGGTGCATCGTAAGTTGGACGTTCATATTCAGATGTGGTGAGTACGTACACCACACCCAGGCCTTATTTCTCCTTTATTACGAGAAGGTGAGAAAATTTAATGAGATCTTATATTTTTAGCAGTAGCCTAGCGGGTTACGGTAAGTTTTCCATGGGCTGTGGAACCACTACACTTACGTGCTACACTACACTACACTACAGTGCCCCTTAAGCCCAAACTAACGTAACACAAAATATCCTAAAACCTCATACTACATATTGCAGCATAAAATTTACTCGCACAACCTCCCTTAATTCCATGTAAAGTGCTTATTCTTTTCTTTCCTCTACGCTGCTTTCCAAACATTATTTCCTCAATTACCGTCCACAGCACCAATGGTATTTATAGGGAACATTTATGGCCTGGGGACCTACAGGATACGATAATAATTAGAGTTTGAGCGACATATTTAACAATGTTCTCATATTAAATATGATACAAGGATATAAAAAAGTTAGCAAAGTAGCAAAATAAATATTTTATAATAAAAAACCATACATGTATATGATATAAGCTATCACAATATAGTATGATAAAAGATATAGTTATATATCGTATCGGAGTATGTATAGCAGTGGGAAAATCCTCGAAAAACATCATCGCATACGCAAATCCCATTACGTCACATGCCTCGAATGATTGCATCATGACAAAAATGGATATTATGCAGATTACAAAACAATATCACAGTCCCATGAACATTTACACAGTATGAAATTTAGGGAGAGTTTATCACCCGTCCATGATGGAGTGTGGGTGTGATTTGTAAAAGCCTTTATCAGGAGAAAGAGGAGGAAATCCGCCCAAAGGTATAACTAACCGCGGGCTCCAGTTTTCAAGGGCACAGCCCACACGCAAAACACCGACAAAAGCGCGTCACCGTCAGAGCCGCGCACACACTAGCGACCATATTCACACGGCAACAACGACCGACAAACACGGGCAACTCAATACTTCCTCACTCCCACGTCCATCCACAAGTCGCCCGGGAAAATATGACGGCGGCGGTTGTTGGGGCGGTGGGGGGGGGGGAGCGGGGTTGTGGGTTGAAGCCGTGTATGTACTTAGGCGTATGTGTGTGTATGGTAGGGAGGGCCTCATATGGGGAAGAGTTCATAGGTGGGTAACGGGGAGTAATTAGGGTAGGCTCGGAATTTTCCACATGTGGGCATTAGTAGCGCCTAGGGGAGAGAGTTAGAGGGGGGAGGGGTTTGGACATGCCGGTGTACTTATGATGCATGGCACTTTTTTCCAGAGAGTGGTGAGGATTTAAAAGAAGGCTGTTTTTCCTGCTCGCCCTGCTCTTTCATGCATGGAGCACGGAGGGGCGAAGTAGAACACTAATGTGTGGGTACATGAGTCCACAGTCCGACTAGAATGTTGAACCCTGAGAGAAGACCACGGCTCCGGACAAAAGCAGGAAACACGTGCTGCAAGAACGTGAGCCTTCAAATTCTGGATTGAGCAAAAAGCTCAACCCAGAATTTGAAGGTAATTTCCAAAACGATGGTCAAGGGATTATTTTTGTAAAGAATTTTCCCTTTATCTTAGAAACATTCAATTAACCACTCATTGGTTATAGAATTGTTAACAGGCTGATAGTATATTATTTCTAATAATTATATCGGGTAATTTAAAACTCCTGCTGCTATGAGCAACGGGGAGAAGACCTTTGTACGATATATTGCATTTTCATCTGGTGGTGGAATTTCGCCTTCTTACTTTTCGAATTCTAGCTTGCACGTTATTGGATAAATTTTTAATATATCCCAAGGTGCAATTTTTTGTTAGTTGATAGGACATGTATTTACATACGAGTAACTTAAAAGGGTTTTTCATGAATTTATGCGTCACTATGGGTGTAGGTTTGCATGGATGGGTTGGTTTTACATGTGGTTTTATTCTCTTTTACGGATGGTGACCTGGCCCCCTCCGCCACACTCCCTCGCGGAGGCTTGCGGGATGTTATGTAGATGTAGATACCTAATAAAAGCAAATTTATCATAATGGTTTTGCCGATAGTTTAAAATTACCCATTTTTCTCCTATTATTATAATGTGTTAAAATAAAATAATTGGTATAATTTCAGTATATTCAGATCACTGCGTCTTATTTACCGAAATAATTGTTGGGCATATCAGTTGTTGTCTACGTGATGACTTGAATATGGTAAAATATAAGTAAAATGTCACTACTACGCAAATCAATTTTCAATTCATCTAAGAGCTGAAATTCACACTGCTTATGACTGAAATCTTTAATTACTTCTACAAGTATTAGTTGGAGATGGCCGGGAATTGATGTGAAGCAAAAAACTAAACGGTTCTCATCGTCCATTTGTTAGGTTTCTATGATACATTCATCGCATGCATTCTCATTAACCAGATAACTACCGACTACCTATTACTAGGCTCAGAAAAAGAATATCAAAAGTTATGGTTTTTCAGTAAACCTTCGGGAGAATTAATATTTGGTTAATTAGAATTGGTAGGGTACATATTTATTGATATCTTGCATGTTTCTTCCTGCATTTTATTCTTTTTATTTAATGGACCAATCTTTTTAACAGTTCTACAGCATGATTTGTACGTATCCTTTAATTAAATATTGTTGTATGTAAGTACTTTCTTTCACGTAATTCAGGTTTGTCGAGTACATGAACAAATTAACGTTTGTGCAGAGGTAACATAATTTTGGTGATCACCTAACACCCCCCGCCACACGCCCTTGAGGCGGCTTGCGCGGTATTATGTAGATGTAGATGCAGTTTAACATTTGCTTGAGATAAAAAAAAGCTGATTGTAACTGATATGACATATGACAAAAAAGTTCCATGATTGCGAACATCATTGGACAAGATTTTAAGCAGTTAAAAATAACTTTCCCGCTTCTCTATTTGTCCGTACAGCAACAAACACTCTGTCACCATCTATTTATGGCACTTTTATTTACTCGTGTACCTGTCAGACATAAATATTTCCTTCATCTCAATTCACAAAGCTGTAATTACATCATTTAAATATCCAATTTAAGAAGCTTAAAAACTCCAAATTACCTAACTGGGTGAATTAATGACCGAGAAGTTTAAGAAGAGCGAAATAAAAAGAAATACTCATGAACTTTTTTCATTGTTATCTATAGGTAATCCTTTCCTTTTTCTGGTCTTTTGATCAAATGTTCGTATTGTAATAAAATTTGAGCCCCTCAAAAACGCCTTTCCACTCTGCACTGGGCAGCAAATTATCAGCTTTAGAAATACCCCCAATTACCCTCTCTTTACACCCACTGTGAAAATAATACTGAATGCTGATTTTTATCCCCAAAGATAACCAACTTTGAAAAACCTCACCAAGAACTTAAAAAAAATTCATATGTATTCTGACTTGACTCACGAATAAGGTTATGAGGACTTCTTATTTAAGAAAACTGATGATTAAACTTTCTTTGGAATGCGTAGAATCAATATAAATATTTAGTCGTAATGTTGGAGCATAATATGAAGGTGCATTTAAAATATTTTTTCTTTGTTTTCTACTTAATGTCTTTTTTTGGTCTTCCAGAAACCCTTGAAAATGGTGACGGAATGACGTATCAGGGTGGTGATCTAACATCTCCCGCCATACGCCCTAGAGACGAGGCAAAAAAAATATTATCAAAAAAGAAAATGGGATGGGAGAAAAGGAAAAAACCTAGTGGGGACACAGAGCAGACAAAGAATGAAAATGAAGATAAATAATAATACGTTAAACATACGTATAAGATGATGTAAAGTGATATAAATAATAAAACCAAATGTAATCAATAACAACATGTACCAACTGGTAATTAACGTTTGTAAGGAGGTAATGACAAAAACGTTCCCTTTTTATTATTAATTACATGCTATCTGTCGTTTGAAAATACTTCTTTATCTTTATCGGTTCCTGAAAAAGAATGCAGATTGATACCTTTGATCAATATAAGCAGTCCAGCCCTCCTTTCTCATGAGTCTTCTTTTTCCTCCCGTCATGTCTACGCGACGGCTGAACGTATTCCATAACGCAAGTGCACCATCTATGTTATGCATACATATTCCATAAATTATTATATATATATTTGTATTGTCCCAGTCAATTGACGGTAGATTTGTGTCACCAGCGATTATAGTAATACTGTTGCTTTGTCTGCTCCTGATAGTGGATATTTGTTCGTCGAGCTTGTGTAGGACATCTGTGTTAGAATCTGGGGGT
This sequence comes from Hetaerina americana, assembly GCF_022747635.1. Taxonomy (NCBI): domain Eukaryota; kingdom Metazoa; phylum Arthropoda; class Insecta; order Odonata; family Calopterygidae; genus Hetaerina; species Hetaerina americana. Next base: position 135,983 of record NW_027287009.1, on the reverse strand, counting down.
CTATAAAATGAACACACGTATAGGCTTCTGCCGTTGTAGTCCTTAATGTTGCACCAAACGCTTTCTATGTCATCTACGTCGCTAATTACACTTCTCGTCACAGTTTTTCACAACTAGCAGAGCTTCTATGAACTTCATCTGGCAGTTATTATCAAATTCTCCAACAAGTCCTAAATCACGCATTCCAAGAGTGGACATTATGATGTGAAAAGTCACTTTTTTATTTGTTTAAACTCATTTTGTAAAAAATCCATAAATTTACTTTTCTTAAAGACAATTGTCATTCAGTGCCAATATGCAATGCACAAGAGATAATGGTTGAAGTGATGTCTTACAATTTGAAATGCCATAGGAGAAATTGATTGGGAATGTCCTGAAGCACGATAGCATACTGACGACCAATATCCTGAAGAACTATAGCACATTGAAGACAAAGGTTATAGGGTGGCTATGAGACGCAATAAAAAATGTCGGTGTAACAAGGAATGAAGGAATTAAGGGATTGGCAGGAAAGAAAATATTTTGGAGAGCCTAAACCAAAAACCTCGAACTGATAACACGTGAAGATGATGAATCAGTTTATTCGAGTTTCCTGTTTACTTTATGCCTTCCTTCGTCTTTCTCAAGTCTTTTAGGCAGGTGTTCCAAGAGTTTCAGCCTTAGTTAAAGTTAAGTGCAATCTGTCGGAACAAAGTATTTACTTTTCCGATATGAATTACTTCCACAAAGTGACGCCTCAAACCATTCTATTCATCAAGTGCAATATAATTTTAAGCAGGTAGGTACTTTTCATCAAACATTCTACTTAAAACGTGTAATGTTTACTTAGTTTCTACAAAAAAAAGTAGAAGACAGCCTCAACAATAAAAATTTGAATTCCATACCGAAGGCATTGTTGCAGGTTATTATGTAGATGTTAATGTAGATGAAACGCGAAGCAGATTCGCATTCAGGCAAAAGGACATTAGGCATTATACGAATCTTTTCGCAAAAAATAGGCAATTTTTGAACCTGAATTCACATGGTAAATACTTCTAATTTACTGGAAACAATTTATCCTATCTGGATTATTTGCTTTTTTGCACAATGCTCTCTCAAATTATTCTAGGTCCAAGATGTTATGAGTCATTCCGCAAAATATATTCCAAATGATAATGAGTTATTAATTAGATCAAAAAATGCTCAAGAAAAAAATATTCATTCCACTGCAAATAAGATTTAATTACGGGTTTTCAATCACTTCCAAGTGCCTTCAGCGTTCATTTGAAAACCACTATCCATCGGTGAAACGACTTTAACACTAAGTTTCTTCATCGGTTAACGTAGACGCCTCCAATCACTTGATCACGATTCGTAGCTGGAAAAGGCAGGGAGTCGCCAAACGAAAGGAACGCTAACGCACGCATTTGGCGGGGAAGACTTCGCTTCGGGACACGAATCACGGCGCATCAGTTGTGAAGGGAACAGCTGGGGAGATTCAACGATTGCGTAAGAATGTTGGTTCGGAGCGAGCGGCCTTGAAATAGTTCCCTACCCCCTGCCGGCAGTGGGACTTGAGGCCTCCGCTTCTGCAGCTGGTAGGCAGGAGGGAAGAGAATCGACGCTGAAAACCCTTTGGCTTGCATGGCTGGAAAATTACTATTATACTGAGCCTCTCTAGAAAAGACAAGCTAGGCGATTTGATTTATTACTATATATATTTTAGAAATGCTATGCATAGGTTATCTGAGCTATCAATCGGTACGGGTATAGGGGATGTTTATGCAAAGAACTAGAGAGTTAGAACGGCAGTGTGAAGATAAAGAATTGAAGAAGGATATAACAATGGCAAATAAAAGTAAGGAAGGCTGGAAGAAATTATTATATTTGGTGTAGACCATCAAAACATACTTACAATCTTTCTACTACCTATGCTAATCACGTAAATTCACCCGTTATATAAATATACATAACACTTTTGTGAAAGTCCCACTGATGTGAATAATTATGTACGAGTAATTATGTAATTATACTCGTATATGAAGTTAGCGCAAGTGAGCACAGACAAAAACACAGAAACAAACAAAAAATGAAAAGAAACTCACTAGGTATAGGATTTTCTAGAGTTTTATAGGTTTCCCCCAATTAGTGACGTAATAAACTTTTATAGCATTTATACCGCTTATATGAAACACAAACTGGCAGGACCTATTCCAGAGAGTAAAGGGGGATCGAGAAGCCTCAGTGGCAATCGTACTGGCTTCCCACCCAGTGAGCTGGGTGCGTACCACGGAGGCGTCGAATATTTTTCAGCGGTATTACCATCCCTACTTGAGGTCCTTTGTGGAGGGCACTTCGAGTGAGTACGCCGTCCGTCGGCTGGGACGTTAAGCTGCGGACCCCTTGGCGCCTTTCGTTAAGAGTAAGCTAATGCCGACGCTGGGTTTCTCTCCACCCTTCATCTTTTCCCGTTCATCCCTAATGGCGCAAATGACCTACTGTCGGTCACCTCCCCTAAAAACTAGTACTTCAACGAGAGTATACATTTTATTAATTAGCATCGATTAATTAGCCAGGAACCCTTCGTTTCAGTAAAGAGATTAATCTACCCGAGGAATGACGGTTTTTTTGAGTACCTCGAATTTTGACCTTCGGCTGTTAATACACTGAATGCTCAATAATAAATATTCAACTCCAGTCTGTTTCTAAACTCGAGGTCATCTCGGTGTGGTTCATAGAAGGATCGCACAGATTTTGTTTGTGAGGAAACCCAACTTATTCGAAGGCATTCCTAAGATTTTAGTTCGCCCGTATCTTATTATCTGACCACCACGTCAAAAGTGACCAGGTGTTAACAACAGATAAAACAATCGAAACTGCCACATACCTGTTAAGTAAATGAGAAAAAAAACTCCATGAAGATGTGAGAGTAACTAGTATTACTCACATGAGAAATTTAGATCCGAAGAGATTGGCGGATATGGCAGTAGGTTAAGGGGAGTTGAGGCGAACCAATTTTATGAACGCTGACGCACGCTAACGTCCCTCCACCTCCCTTCTTCATATGGTGCTGGGTGCATCCGGGGGCTCGCATCGCCATTGCCCAGGGAGTCGGGACCAAAATCTAAGGGGGAGGCAAATGGTGAGTGGGCGATAATCAGTCCGAGGTGCGTGGCGCTGGATAGGGTGCGAGAGGAGGAATAAGGAAGGCCCTTAGGGCGGGGGAGGGAGGGCTCCTGGCGGGGCGTGCGGAGAACGATGTGCCCTTAGAGGAAGGCGGAGAGGGCGACCGAGTTGCAGCGGGGGAGTAGCAGTCAAGCAGTTGAGGTAAGTGCATCGGGGGTATTGGGGGTTGTAGGGCAGGGAAACCGACGGGAGAGGGGTGGAGGCGGCAAATCCCTCTTTCCTACGAAACACCCTCCCCTCCCAACCGCCCTTCCCTCCTCAAAACCTACCGAGCGCATGCGTACGTGACCGGGGGAAATGGGTTCGTGACGTAGTCCACGGTCAATTTTTTCCTCACCCCAACAACCCCCATCCCCCTCTCGGCCCCCTGGCGAGTTATAAAGGCGAGGCGAAAAAGCTCGGTAGATGTAGTCCGCTTGGCGCTCATGAGATCGGTAATTGAGGGAGGGTGGGGGGAGAGAGATGGAGGGGGGAGTAGGCGGGAGCCCGGCACGGCCGCCCCTCCCCCCCAACCTAACACCCTCCCCTCGCGAGGCGTTGCTACCCAACGCCCTTCGGAGTCACCCGGAGGCAACGTTCCGTTGAGGTCTCCGGCAACAGTCGAGTCGGCTTTGGTTGGCGTGCCGGGCTTTTATACGAGTGGAGTGGGTGGGCTTTTATTTTTTTGGTGTTGGTCGCTCGTGAGGATTTCTGGCGGGCTTATATTCCCCGTCCCTTTCCCCCCACCACCCCCTTCTCCCCCGGTGGACGACTGGGGACTCCATAAACTTTTATGAAGTTTCGCCCCTCGAGACCGCAAACGGAGTCCCTCTTTTTAACGGGGCTAATGACGAAAGGCGATTAAGGGACTCGAGTTTGGGCCTTGCAACCGAATTTGGATCTCTCCCCGACCGCATAGCCCGGATGGTTTTATTTCATTCCGGGGCGAGATTCATTTGGGGCTTACGTAATAGTACGCTTTTGCTTCAGAAGGCGGAAGTTTGGCAAGGAAGCGTTTACGTGCCGATATTCGGAATACATGGTTCTCAGTAGAGTATCATATAGTCATTATCCGCTACCTGAATAAGCATTCAAAGATTCAGTGCGTCCAGGATAGCTTGTCCTGTACCACTCTTTCAAAAATTTTCTCGGCTTTCCTAGGACCATGAAAAGATTTATATTTCATGCATTTTTAGATTGTATATCCACGCCGAACACCACGTGCCATCGCAAGGGCGTAAGGGGGTCAGGGCCCCAGCCGTTAATGAAAAGTTATGCATTTGGATATAAATACATAGGCACACGTTTATGTATATGCCTCCCGACAGCAAGAAGTAAATGATGCTGGGGCACTGGGGTTAGATTTATAATGACTGAGTATCGAAGGAAAGACGAGTACTTGAACCTATTCGTGATGGCGTCTTACCTTCCTACTTCATCCAGGTGGTCGGATCTTCCCATGTAACTTGAGGGCTTAATAATTCCATCGGTACCAAAAGTTAGCACAGTTGCTATGTACTTTCCTAGAAGTCTATCGCCCAGCCCTTTCAGTCTAGAGAATTCTTGTCTTGCTTGCTCTATTCGGCCCTCAAGGGTCTAACAAGCGATTTCCTCCAACATATCCGCCCCTTGCAGCTTTCTTGTAGCAAGTTTTAACAAACCTAGCAAATTTTCTCTGAACTTTACCTGATTCCTCACTAGATAATTTCCCCGAGAATCGACTATATATCCCAAATACGTGGGTCGCGAAAGTCCAGGGGGTAGAGCGTTGGACTTTGGACGTTGGAGCGTTGGTCCGGGGTGCGATTCCCGGGCAAGCCATTCTGGGCACCTGCAGCTCCACCCAAGCTATGTGATTGTTCGAGTACCAGGTCTTCCTGGGAAACCATAATCGGCACAGGGAAAGGAACCGCCCCCCCTACCCTGATGTGTGAATTTCACACGCCATATAGGGCTTAGTACTGGGTGAACTCTACCATCACCAACCAAACCGACCTTCGGGTTGATTACTGTATTTATGATTTTTTTTATCCCAAATACTTGTCGCGTGTTCAAAATTTGGCCTTATGTTATGCAAAAAATTCAATCACCATCCTTGAGCATCCTCCTTATTCGCCAGATCCCACCCCCTACGATTTTCTCTATTCCCAAAATGTAAAAATGTGATGAGGGGACATCACTGGGAAGATGTGGACACAATAAAGCAAGAAACGACGAGAAAACTAAAAACCCTAACCGCCGAGGACTTCCAAGGGTGCTTTAAGCAGTGGAAAAGAAGATGGATAAGTGCATATAAACGAATGGAGAGCACTTTGAAGGGAACTAAATTGATGTAGACTAAATTTTGCAAAATAAAGTTTTTATGGCCTTAGTTCGCGTATTTATTGGACAGACCTCGCATACGACATTTCTCAAGGTACTAACCTTTTTTGAAGAACTGAATCAATGTTTAACGAAAAAGTCAAGACCATAAACTGTTTACGGTCTTGGATTTTTCGTTTTCCATTGTTTCACGACCGTAGGCACGTTCCTTTTAAGTTTAAAAATGGATCAATACCTATCAATGGTTTGCCTCAGCTGCTAATAAAGTTAAGTCTCATCATGAAGTCATTGTTTTTCTCATAATGACGAACTTCCACTACATCTCACCTGCATCTGTTGAATGAATAAGTCTTATCGTTTGTAATAAACCTTTCGCGAAGGAGGTAAGAGCTTCAATGTTTAAATTAATGTATTATCGATATATCCTATAATTTACTCCACGCCGGTACACTACCTTCACTCCATATTTTCTTGCGCATCGGTATTGAAAAATGAATTTGGTTCTGCCGTAAATATCAATGGCACTAGGTCATTATTGATGTACATTCTCGGTCGCTTGGATTGCGTGTATCACCGACGATGTACCTATTTTCAGCTATGACTTTTTTGTCACGCGTGCAGTGCGCTCATGTGTACTTACACGTGCGGTGCTCACAACGCTTCTCTTTGTCCGAAGTTTATTCCAAAGTTCTGTTTAAGAAACAACATGATGCATTATTCAAAGAGTTTCCGATCTCATTTCGGCAGAGAAGAGCCGCGGGTTGGATTTTCGTTTGCCACCACTTTAAAAGCAATTAGGTCGGCAATCATTCAAACAAGTAGGTGCTCAGGTGGTGAGGAAGAGCTTTGAAAGGAACACATAATGACTGCCGGAATGGCAGAAACTGAAATTCCACCTCTTTTCTCACCAATCCCGACGGAAGTTGTAACAACTACTCCCGAAAGGATAGAAGTAAATCGCCTTAATTCATAAATAAAAAAAATCTACCAGCCTACCCCCAAAAAATTACACCTGGCCATTAAAATAAGTTAGGATAGCTTTACGATATCAATAAATCACTTCGGGGTGGTAATTTTATGGCTTTATCTCGAGCTCAACCGAAAAAAGAGAAAAACCTCGGGAAAAAATAATGTATCGATCCCAAGTTTTGGGGGAGAGAGAGAGGGATTGTTTTTTTTGCCCGGACGGAAAAGGGGTCGTGGAGAGATACCCTGAGATCACATTAAGGTGCACGCTCACAAATCCCATCATCAACATGAACCTATACGGAAATAATCGGGCGATAAAAATCTTTTGAAAACCAGCCCGGGAACCCTTTAAGCCCCCTCTCTCGCTTTCTTCCTCCCTGGATATTGCATGCCGTGAACCCATTTCGGACGGAAGGGGGGGAGGGAGGGCACACAAGAGGTGAGATTATGAAGTCGTTCATTATTTTCACAGTGTCAAGGCCAGGACGTCAATAAATATGAAATGACATTCATTTGTGGTTGGAATAAATAAAAAAAAACACCACCTCACCGATCTTCCTTTTCACGACCTTCTCTTCACCGATCTTCCTCTCCGGGACGTAATTCCTTAATTACTTTTCGTTCGAAGATCCTACGGTGAGCCACAGGGGCTCCTCTTATATTTCCCCATTTGTCGGTAATTCTGGCGGTATTTGCGCACGAAATGTGTCCTTCTGAGCCGGCAAGGACTAGTATTTCGGATCTATTGAGCTATCCACTCCGCGCAGACGGATATAACATACACTTGGGAATCGAAATGAAAGGGTCAAGAAGATTTGTTACTTCAAGTTAGTTGGGCCCGAGATTGGGTATGCTGTATGTGAATGGGATCTTCATGAAGTAGGCTTAATTTTGGAACTATATCGAATGCAACGGAGAGCTGCTGGGTTTGTGAAAAGCTGTTATGAACGATGTAGCATTGTCACGACATCATTGGAAGAATTAGGATGGGAGCCGCTAGTTGACCGTAGGCTTAAATACTGGCTAAATTAACTGCGTAAATTTGAAGTAAGTAACTTATCTGAGAACATTAAGGACATATGACATGCCTCCACTTACTATGGTAGATCAGATCACCAACGTAAAATCAGGGAGATAGATTTATTGTAGAACGGATTGATTTAAAATGTCGCTTTTTCCTCGAACGATTAGATATCATAAAAGACATGACAGTAATCGCGTGGGAGATAATTAGCATTGGTAGTGTATATACTACCTTGATCAAAAATTTCCCGGAATTTATTCAGAAAATTAAAAATACAAGTTTATTCATCTAAATCTATATTGTCCCCTTCAAAGTAATCCCCATCGACTGCAACACACTTATGCCAGCGCTTGATCCAATCCTCGAAACATTTTTTATATTCGGTTTTCGGTATGTCCATCAGTGCTTCCTGCGATTTTTCCATTACTTCCTCTCGGCTGCTAAAACGCGTTCCCCGTAATGGTTTTTTAACTCGATTGAACAGAAAGAAGTCACAGGGAGCCAAATCAGGTGAATTCGGTGGCTGTTGGATGGTATTTGTTGCATTTTTCGTCAAAAAATTACGAATAATGATAGCACTGTGCGACGGTGCGTTATCATGGTGCAAAATCCACGAGTTTTCTGCCCACATTTCTGGTCTCTTTCGGCGAATTGCTTCACGCAAACGTCTCATAACGCCCAAATAATACTCTTTGTTTACTGTCTGGCCTTCTGGCAAAAATTCATGATGCACTACACCGTTGTAATCCATGAAAACCGTCAGCATTGCCTTCTTTTTTGACTGAAAACGACGTGGTTTTTTTGGTCTCGGCTCATTTGGTGAACGCCATTCACTTGCCTGATGTCTGGATTGCGTGTCGTACTCATAAACCCACGTCTCGTCTCCAGTAATGATCCTTTTGATGAATGTGGGATCGGATTCAGCCTCGCAAATCATGTCTTTTGCGACGTCAACACGGTCTCTTTTTTGCATGAAATTGAGGTCTTTTGGCACCAACTTTGCTGCTACACGACGGAAACCCAAATCATTAACCACAATGTCTTGGGCGGATCCATAGGCAATGTTCAAGTCCTCCGCTATTTCTCTGATGGTTAATTTGCGGTTATTGACCAACATTTCTTTTACTTTATCAATTTTTTCACCGACTTTCGATGTCGATGGTCTGCCACTGCGTTCATCATCTTCGATTGACTCACGACCACTTCTGAACCGCTCGTGCCACTGGTAAACGACCGTTTTTTTTAGAGAATCGTTGCCGAAACACTTTTCCAACATTTCCAACGTCCGTGCGCCACTAAATCCGTTTTTTACGCAAAATTTAATACAAGTTCGTTGTTGCAAATTTAAATCCATTTCTGAAATTGTAAAAAATCGCCAACACACACAGAGATAGATGTACTCTTGGCTACGTAACTTTTGCAAATGTCAAGTTATGACACTAAGATTTAAAGGGAATATCAACAACAGATGTACCAATTTAACAAAAAAAAACAGAACTCAAATCGGAACGATGGGAGCGCCACACGGTGGTTATTCCGGGAACTTTTTGATCAAGGTAGTATTTGTCGATATCCTGAATGTTTCTTTCTGCATGATATTCTTGTTATTAAGTAGACCCAACCTTTTAACAGTTCTAAGTCATGATTTGAATATACTTATCCTGTTATTGAATATTATTGCATGTAAGTACTTTATTTCGTGTGATTAAGGTTTTTTGAGTGCATGAATAAACTATTATTAGTGTAGAGGTCACAGGATTTGGTTTTGCATGTGGTTTTAATGTAGTTTACGGGTGGTGACCCAACACCCCCCGCCACACGCCCTTGCGGGGTATTGTGTAGATATAGATTTCGACTAAAAACAGAAAATAAAATACTTTTAACCTTTAAATTCAATAAAAACGGCCCATTATGAATGACTGTTGCTCTTTTGAAAGCACTTCCCCGTTTCGATTGAAGTTGGCTTATTTGCGAAGTTAACGAAGTATGACATGGGATAATTTGACATGCAGGACTATACTAAAGATCAGTTGGCAACGGCGGTGTGAGATAACGAATGAAAAAAAATTCTTAAAAATATGGAAATTAAGGGGAAAATTAGTTTTATTCCATGCACCCTACATTGGTTACCTTTCAACAACTGGGGTCAAAAACCTCCGGCCGCTGGGGTAAACAACGAAGGAGGAGTCTCACGTGAACAAATATCGCACGTCGTCCTGGGACTGCAGTGATCTGGCCTGTGGCCTACATAAAAATAAGTATTTTTTTCATTGAAAACGTTACTAGTGCCAGATTTTCTGTAAACTATCGACCTTCATTTAGCTCACCGCAATGACAGAATAATTGAACGCTATTACGCGCTTAGCACTGTGGCGTCACATGACTGGGAAAGTTCGACGAAACCTAAGAATGCACGCCAAATAAAAGTAAGGATTGATGGCTAAGTGCAGCTGTCGATACCTGGATTTCGGATTGGAAAGGATTTCAGTCAGACTGGAAAGATATAAGGAGACATCTCTTAGACAGCCTAGTAAAATACTGCAAAATACACTAAATAGGAAAACTTTTCTTTTCAGCAAATCATTTTAAAAGGAAAGAGGTACGGAGAAAAATAAGGGTGAACGATCACATCTAGTTTACTATTTAGGTAACTAGCACTAAGACTAATTCCTCCTGATAAGGGGATGACGTGTTTATGGTAGATCATCAGCTTTTCTTAGAATCATGTTTCCAGGGAAATATGACACCCATAATAAAGCTTGGGTAGAAAGTTTAATAAGAAGCGAAGCGCTTCATGGTTTGGAAACTTTGCCTTTGAAACATGAGGATGAGAGTAGATTAAAATTTGTGATGAGGATTAGGAGAAGAGTAGAGGAAGGAGAAAGAAAGTGGAAGGCAAAAAACAAAATTTTAAAAACTTTGTGGTAAGATGAAGTTGCTGGGCGAAATCCGAAGTGAAAAAATTGGATCTAAGACATATTGGAATTAAGGGAAGTTAAAGACAGTGACAGAGGAGAGAATTTCGAGTAAATGGAAAAGAGGGAGATATAAATGTGGACTCTATGGTTACTCTGAAGGTTGATAAAAATTAATATAGGAAAAAAAGAAAATAATCGAGGGAATACAGGAGTTAACGATAGAGTTATCCTAAAATTATATGTAATATTTTTTTGTAACCTTCTAAAACCTATTTCTAATCGGTTGACTACCTATGATTGTGATGCATTAAAACATTGGTTTTTGCTGTTTACCACAACAAAAAACAAAATTTTATTGCATCACAGTCATATTTAGCATAGCATTTGGAGTAAAGGCCTCCATCCAAAAGGTAAATATACTCGACGCATACGTCTAACAAACATATGCAACATTAGTGTTGAATCTATCGATTGAAATCGCAGGAAGCATGCAAATTTCACTTACTGACAAAGATTCGGCAAGGTCCATTATACTGAAAATCTAAAATAAATTAGTTGGATAATCTCAAGAAAGAAGATCCTAAGGCCAATAGGATAGGATTAGGATCTTCTTTCTTGAGATTATTACTTTAACAGCCAATAGCTCCACATCTTCCATTTTAAATTAGATGGAGGTGAAAATAAGCAAGGATGATGAAAAATTGCCTCAAACTCAGCAGAATGCAATTTTTGATGCAATTTATGTCAGGTCAGCAATTGCATGCCACGGAAAATTGCCTTTTATATTGGCATATTTTTTACAAAATTTCAGTATTCTTTTATGTATTCAAACACCGTATACTTACTTATAGATGTAGACTTAAAAGGCTTTAAAAGTCAGCAATGATAATTTATGATCCATTTCTACAAAGTCAATTCACATATTTTCAAGGAGATTATGATTACAGCACTGCGGGCCTCACAAAATGACCAATTTAAATTCTATCAAGTCCAATTTTCAGCAGTGAAATGAGCCAGATATTTTAGCATTTCGTAAGGAGTTACGCATTTCTTCTCCATTGTCTACTAACAGTTCAGCATATTCAATGAGAAGAGAACCTCCCATTCCTATTGAGTTTCATGATAGAAAATTATCCCAGATAAAGTTATCAACTTTCATTACTAAAGTTTATTACCGCATTTTTCTTTAAATAGCGGGGAATATTTCTTAAACTGTTTTCTCCTTTAGCACCCAGCGGCTGCAAACTAGCTTATTACGAATACATACTAGACATTTAGGTGTTGCTGTTCATCACATTGGAGCCAATACTTCATCGTAGGGCCTATGACGAAGTAATTATCATAACCGAGGTGAACATCTCGCTAACCCGCGAGTTTTGTTACCTATGATTTATGAATAACATAACGCAAACCTCCCGAAAGACGTCAGGGGAAAATGCGATAATTTGTTCAATTCTCAAATACCAGCATTGAATCATAAATTTGCTATTGACAGAAAAGAGTAAAGAACCTACCGTCCTTGAAACCCCTTTGACGTGCAAAATTCACAATTATGATCGCTTCTGTCGTGTTCCATATGCGTACACGTGCGTATAAATATAAACATAAATTACATATAGTAGATGAGCAACTTGTAGCTAATTGGGCGAAATCCAAGCTGCCATGGTTAACACCTACAAGACATGAAACCGAACCGTACGATAATGAAAGAAGGCCAAAGGATGAGTATAGAAAGCTGATGCGAGGAAATTAATGACCACAAAAAAGCGAAACAGCGAAATGGTTTACTAACTGGTGAAGAGACGATTCGTAGAAAGAAAATAAATCCGATGGCATCCGAAATGCTAACGGTAATATACTAAAAGACTATAAAGACATCAGGAAGAGATGTAAGGTAATCATGGAACAACTCTCCCAAGTGCCCAAACCACTTGACGGTGGCTTAAACAATGAACTCGTGTTAGAAGAAGACGAACAGCGTTCTAGACGACTAGGAAGCGCATTCAACAGAGCCGTGGAAGACCTGAAGAACAAAAAGACACCAATATTTGACAAAATAAACGGAGATATAAATAGTCAAGGTAATCCGGGTCAAATCGAGAGATATCCCCTTTGGAATAATCAAAGATAACCACGACAGCGATTTTCATGTGGTTTTGTTCCCTTTTACAGGTGGTGACCAAACACCCCCCGCCACACGCCCTTGTGGGGTATTATGTAGATGTAGATGGCAGTAGAATATTACCAGAGAACTTCGAGAGGAGTGTAAAGATTTGAATACCGAAGAAACCAAGAACAGATAATTGGGAAGAACACAGAATATTGAGCCTGATGTATCACATATCGAATATCCTTGCTCGGATAGTTAGGCCAGGTTCGAATACCGGGTGGGGCAGATATTTTCACGGGTATCCCGATCCCTACTTGAGGTGCTTTGTGAAGAACAATTTGAGTGAGTACGCTGTCCGTCGGATGGGACGTTAAGCTGCGGACCCCTTGGCGCCTTTCGTTAAGGGTAGGCTAATGCCGACGCCAGGTTTCTCTCCAACCTTCATCCTTTCCTGTCCATCCCCAATGGCGCAAATGACCTCAGCAGTCGGTCGCCTCCCCTAAAAGTACTACTAATCTGATAATTAGTCGAAGTATACAAGGAAATAGGGAAGAAAACAACAGGAAAATTCAACTCGGGTTCAAGAAAAACAGGGACTAGAGAGGAAACACTCGGATTGAGATAATTGGCCGAAAAAATTATGAACGTAAACAAATATGTGGTATTCGTGGACTTTAAAAAGGCTTCGACAACAACGAATGGGACAAGTTGTTTCCAAATACTAGAGGCACTTGGGATGGGCTAAAACGATAGAAGTAGATGATCCATCCCCTCTACTAGAATCAGGTAAAAACTATTGAAGTAAAAAATGAGAAGGAAAAGAGAAGACCAAATGAACAGAGACAAGAATTCAACACCTCGCCAGCGCTATTCAACGTATATGTAGAAAATCCAATGAAGAAGCACAAGAATTGGCATCAAAAGCAAATTGCAGAGTAATCAAAAACATTGTGTGAACAGATTTTATTAAGAGTGGACAGATAACATTGCCTTAGTTGCAGAAACGCCTGAGTATGTAAGGCTGAATGCTATGGATACATTACTTCCGGAATGTAATATGAGAACCAACAAGAAATAAACTAAAACCATTGTGTGTGGAAGAGAGAAGCTGAAGTTAGGTAATACTACTAATCGAGGAGGTATTCAAGGATAAATAGACAAGATTCGTTAACTATACCGGGAAAGTTACGAAAATTCTTAGTTATAACATTGGACCGTAGCCAGCGTATTATAACGAAACATCCATGCGCCTGGATATCTAATTATCACCTCTAAAAAATATTAGTTTTCTCCAGGATTTGAACCCGGGTCCTCTCGGTGGGAAGCCTGTAAGTTAGTCACCGTACCTTCCCGATCCTCACATCATCTCTTCCAAATCAGAGAATAACACCTGTACTTAGATATATATTCAAATCAAAATACTGCAACAATGTCGATTCTATCGAACTGATATCGATTAAAATAAATAATTATGGTGAATCAAACTCGGCTCAATGGCTTCCTTGGTAGAATTCAAGCTCAAAGACGAATTAGTACCGGCGGCCTTTCCATTGTTGTCAGGCTGAGTTCCTGCGGTGGAGGGAACGATTCTCCATCATGAAGAGACGATTACGATTCCCGCTGTCTTACACTCGAGCTCGAACGCAATTCTTCAGCTCTTTCCTTGAGTGCCCACTGGGTTTATATTAAGTCAGCATGACAAGACCCTAGAGTTTCAACAGGAGATTTGGAAGGCCGAGGGGGATTTATCGTGCGGTCCGCTGACTCTTGACACCCAGCACCACACGCACCCCCGCTATTTACAGCAAACTCTTCAACACAGCGCACCTATTGCGGGGGGGGGGGGTGAGGGGATGAAGATGAAGGAGCAGAAGAGTTTGGAAGGGATGAGGAACGGTCTTGAAGTAAAAAGAGCGGTGGGTAGGAAGGGGAAAACCTTTTAACCACCAAAACCATCCAGAATGTTCCTGAAAGGGATATTTCAAACCTTTCCATCAACCCTTGTCCCGTATTTTTTTCCCCCTTTCTTTTTTTTCCTTTCGCCGCTCACTCTTTAGCTCAAGCCCTTCCCACTTCCCCGTCCTTCTTCCCTAGCCATCCTAATTTCACTCCTCCTCAATTCCTGAAGGCCTACTCCCTTCCCCAGCCCCGTCCGTTCCCCCTATTCCTCCATCTTTATTCTTCCGCCCCATCCTGTGAGCCTCCCTCCCTCCCTTATTAGGTACTGCCTCCCGCAGAACTATTTCCCCACAACCCCGCCTCCCCCCCCTCGCCCCCCCCCGAGAGAAGAGAAAAACCATCATTTCCACCCCTCCCACATGACCCGAGTCGTCTACCGCCGTTACGCGTTCCCACAGAAACCCCTGTTACGACCCCAACCGCTCTGCTTTGGTCAGCTGATTAGTCGAAAAGGTGAAGTGGGAAAGGGTTGAAATGGGAGTGTGCCCATTGGACGGAAGAAAAATGTACGACGTAACCTGCAGGATCGGGAATCAGGGGTGGAGGGTTTGAGGGCGGGAGTGAAGGAGGAGGAACGGGGTTGGGGGGGGGGAATGCACACGGCGGCTTGGATCCCTAGAAAGAGGGGAAGGGGAAAAATTTACGGTGCCAGCAAATAAGGGGGGCTGGGGTGGGGGATAAGCCATTTGCAGCACAGTCACTTTTCTCTTATCTACCGAGGAGCCTGGAAGTTAGTGGAAGAGTGGAATGAGGCGAGGACACATAAATTGCACGGGATTCCTTGCATTCGACTGCCACCATGCTCGCAGGGAGCAATCCGTGACGCCTTAAATAGATTGGCGTCCAATCAACGGCACGGAATGTCAACCTGACTGGTGGGATGATGTACGTACTTTTTGAGAGACGAGTTGAAGATTCACTACCTGAATGAAAGGAAATAACTCAAGTAGATTTAATAACTCCAGGAGAGCGCGTTTTGCTGTAGGGAATGTTTTTTAATTGCCGTAGGGGGGTAAATGATGAATAAAACTAAGATTATTACTCAGACAATAAGTGTTTTAATCTACATAATACGCCGCAAGCCGCCGCAAGGGCATGTGGCAGGGGGGGGGTGTTAGGTCACCACCCGTTTTAATCCTACCCATCAGGAATTAAGTCGCACATCGTTGGTAATTTAATGAAACTCGTTCCGAGTAAATACGAAAAAAAATTTACATTCGGTCGATCAGAATGCACGAATAGCAAAGTACTTTCGCCAGTTAAGCTATCGAGGTGTCCTCTTGAACTCTAAAATTTTGGGGGTTTTAATGGAATAGTGTTACAGACAAGAGTGTTACAAACGAGTTTAACTATGACACTAAAGGAATTATAATGGCCCCACACTACTTAGATAGATCAGACCACAAAGATAAAATAAGGGAGATAGATTCCAGGACAGATAGGTACAAATACTCATTCTTTCCCCGAACAATCAGAAATCATACAGGCATACAACCATACAATCAATCATCCTGTAATAGTAAGAAATCGAAGTCACTTTAGAAATATTAAAAACATTGAATTTACAAGTCGGAGCAAAGTTAAACACTGCAAAGCTGTTAGGTATACTTTCAGGTGCATGTGTATGTAAGATGTAGTTTGAGTGTTTGCATGTGTGTGGGGTGTAAGTGTTCTTGCATGAATGTATGGCATGTTTTTTGTGAATCTATGAATTTGTGGTTCTTGCATGCAGTTTTTTTCCTTTCTAAATTATGGCTGGTGTCCTAACACCCCCCGCCAAACGCCCTTGCGGCGGCTTGCAGGGTATTGAGTAGATGTAGATGTAGATGAAGATGTTGTGACGAAATACCGTACATACGTCACAGGCATTCGTAGTCGTGGGTGATGCACCATAGTCCACGAGGCTAAAGTCAACTTTAAACACTTATGCTGTTTTTACCTTCGACAAATTTCAAGAAGCTGCGGGAGATGACGCAACAGTAACTTATAACGTAGTCATCCGCTAATAAGTATTTCAATACAACTATTTCAGAGTGTAAAAGTCATTCGCCTTGGCCGGGACCGGGTGATGAAGGGATTTTTGATAGGGTGGGGTAAAACAGAAAAGCTACGCGGGGGTAAGTCGAAAAAGAGGTAAGCGTGGTAGGCGGATATGAAAGCAATCCCTTCGGAAAGTTTTCTTACCCAGGATACTTTCATAAGAGGGAGAATGTTGGGAATGCGGATATGAAAACGTTATACAGCGAAAATTTTTGAACGGCTTAATGGGGGTGGAAGAAACTTGGGGAACCTTAAAAAGAAAATCGCGTCGAGTGAAAGGTGTGCAAAACAGTGTCAGAAGTACTTAAGTTATAGTTATCAAATAGATTCCAAAAAAACCCTCAACTACCAACCTTACTCATTACTTATAAATTATTAACTAAATTGTGACGCCCTGAATGTGTTGGCTTCCCATCTAACAGAGGCTAAAATAATTAAGCCCCTTTCCCCTGGCGACTTGCTTCGCTGAGCAAAAAGAGGAAAAAGAGGCCAGAGGAGGAAAAGATGATTTTTCGTTACGGACGTCGTATTTCTTTAATTTCCACTCCTCAGCCCTGCGTGAGATATATATTTTTCCCTCGCCAGACTACAGGTGTGGGGGGTTGGGGGAGAGGTTAGAGTGGAATTTTCCACGGGCCTTCTCCTCACTTCCAAACTCCAACCCTGAAGCCAAGCAACCATTCCCATCCCCCTCCTCTTTTGCTGTTTCGGTGATGGGAAGAGGCCACTACCGACCTTACCTTACATTATCCGACCCTTTTGAGACTGGGATGAAGAATGCGCGCCCTTGGCCGTGATGCAGGTTGAAGTGGCGGGGCAGAGAGGAAGGGTCTTCCTCCGGAGAATCGCCACTCGCCCTCCTCCCTTCCACCCTCTCAGAAATGTTGGTCCCACCTAGCCGTGCCCACGCAGATTGGTAGGTTTGCCTCTATCTTTATCTAGCCCGCCAGTTGATTTTTGGACGATACACACTTTTCCTCCCTCTCCGGGAATTTTTCCCCTCTTTCGCCGGTTTGGCAGGCCGGCACGCAACGTGAAGCTCTCCTCTGATACGCCCGGATTCATTGAAATGTACCAAAACCCCTCGCGGCACAAAAAATTGAACGAAGAGAGAGAGGGAGAGAGATGAAAAAAAAATAATAATTCGACCCATGAAAAATTCGGATGGATTAATAAGAATTCGCTTTCATTTTTTTCCCGAGAGCTCGTTTGGGATTTTTTTTTGAAAATCCAATTCTCGAATGAACGAATGCCATGTCTGAGCGTGACTCTTTTTTTTCAATTCTAATTCATCCGCTCGGATTTAATTACCATTGAAGTATTCCATCCGGCAATTCGTTTGAGTTCCAAAGACAGACGAATCAATTTTTTTCAAAAATTATTCATCTCCGATTTTTGCCTAAAATTTCTGTGTTCCACGAAATGTGGGGTCAAACATATTTATGATATTCCATTTACTGGAATTGAGAAGAACCCTCATCTATTCGGTTCTACTCTTCGTCTACCTCCATATCTGATGCTTAATATGCGTTCGGAGTTGATGGCTGAGTCCACTACTTCGTATATATCCATTCTAATTGAAAAGAACTTAGGCATTACCAACTCGTTTTTTCAAGGATAAACGAATCTAATGCCTCATTGATTACGTCCAAAGTTTTAGCTGCCAAATTAGAAATAATAATCCTCACTCTCTCGATACACACTTAATTTTTACCAATCGCTGCGACCGAAATGATAAAATACTCTCCAACCCAGGTGGGTCTAAGGACATTATTCTGATCCCTTACATTTCGTGGGAAAAATGACATCTTAAATCTATCCGCACAGAACTTAATTTGCTAAATTTTATGGACATGATCCCACCTACCGCGTTAGGAAGGAAAAGATAATAAAAACTTTTTCGGGGTAGTTCTCACACCACGCCTTTCACGGTGAGCACATACCAGGTATGCGGATCTGCTTTAAAGAAACTCAGCTTCATAAAACGGGTGGTGGGGAAATGTAACGAGAAAGTCAAAGAGAAGTGTTATTTTGCTCTAGTAAGACCTCATTTGGAATATGCCGCAAGTATTTGGGATACTTGGGAGAAAATTTGGCATAAACAATTAGATAAAATCCAGAGAAAATCCGCCAGATTAGTTAAAAATTGTTATAATAAGAACACAAGTGTGACAGGTCTCTTAGGGGATTTAGGCTGGGAGCCACTTGAAGTAGGAAGAGAACAAGCGAGACTTAGACCTTTAGAAAGATTCAAAAACAAACGAGTTCAACTATGAGACTAAAGGAATTATAATGGCCCCACACTACTTATGTAGATCAGACGACAAAGATAAAATAAGGGAGATAGATTCCACTACAGATTTCTGCAAATACTCATACTTTCCCCGAAAAATCAGAAATCACAAAAGTAAGAAACCGAAGCCACTTTAGAAATATTCAAAACATTGAATTGAAAAGTCCGAACAAAATTAAACATTGCAAAAATATAAGGTATACTTGTAGGTAGAAATGTATGTTAGTTGGTTTTTTGTGTGTTTGCATTTGCGTGGGGTGTAAGGGTTTTCGCATGAACGTATACCATGTTTTGTTTGTGGACTGTATACATTTGTGGCTTTTGCATGCGGTTTTTTTCTTAATTACATCTACATAATACCCTGCAGGCTGCCGCAGAGGCGTGTGGCGTGGGATGTTAGGTCACCACCCGTAAAAAGGAAGGCAATTACGGGTGGTGGTGCCCTAACCCCCCCCCCCCCAACCACACGCCCTTTCGGCGGCTTACGGGGTATTATGTAGATGCAGATGCAATAACACACTTTCCACATCATTACTGAAGAGACATAAATCAGTAAAGATTACCCATTGAGAACATTTTAAAAATAAACCATAATATATCTTTCCAAACTAACAGTTGTACATTTATTTATGTATATATATATTTATATATATATATATATGTATATATATGTATATTTATGTATATATAGTTGTATAAGAATATTAGGGTTGTTCCATTCTTTCCTATTGTTTTCTTGTGATTTCAATTATCCTAAATAAATAAATAATATTTCTCCCTTACCTTCATTCTTATCTCTTACCACCTGGGGGCTGGCATCTCCAGCCATACACCTTTTTGGTGTATTTCGTGGTATTACAGTGTATTTTCTTTAATGTACCCTATTACTCAATCATAAAATTTATAATGAATGAGCCCTCACAACTATCCATAGCCGGAAGGAAAATAATAGTATTTTTAAATGGCACTGAGGTCATTCGGTCACGAAAATGCTGCCATAATAGCAACGGTAGAGGATAAGAAACTCCTACGGCTGTGCGTGGAAAATAATAAAATCAAAATATGAAATAAATGATTTCGAATTTCTGCAGCAATGCCTAACTAAATTAACATTATTGAATGCAGAAAGATTCCACCTTTTTAAAGATCGTTCTTAATTTGCTCTGGACCGTTGACGATTTTGTCCTGCACCATCTTCTCCTTAAATCCT
This sequence comes from Hetaerina americana, assembly GCF_022747635.1. Classification (NCBI taxonomy): domain Eukaryota; kingdom Metazoa; phylum Arthropoda; class Insecta; order Odonata; family Calopterygidae; genus Hetaerina; species Hetaerina americana. The sequence goes on along the minus strand of NW_027287009.1, from coordinate 115,994 downwards.
GACCGCATTTTAGAAATTCCATTTTAGTAATCCCTCTCGTAAAATGGATTTTGTGATGCCTCACGAAACAGCTAAGAGAGAAAGATGGAAAAAAAGGTTCCTGCTTTGTGCTTCGGCCCCGACTGACCTAGTAAAGGACTTTTTTCCAGCGTCAGTTTGAACCGATGAGAAAGATAAATGATCTCTAGTCCCTTGGAGGGTGTCGCGTGCGGAAAGTGGAAAAACAGGCAGAGGTAAACGACTCCTCGCTAGAGAAAGAACCGGGATGCATTTCCCCTCAACACACCTGTTATTATCCCTCACCCGAAAAGAGCTCAAAGGGATTAGTTTCCAGTAGAGGAAGAGTGAGAGAATATTTTTCTGGGAAAAAGAAGGTTTCAGACAAAATTATTCCGCGTGCCAATTATTCGAAGTGAATGCATTTCGACTATTGGGGTATCAGGTTCCTGGTTCAAAATAAATTTCAGCAAGAATTGGAGAAATATGGAATTTTTCGGTGTTAGTTATAGAGAGAGAGCCCTGTTTAATCCATTTCGAGTTATCCCTTTCCACATTTTCACTTTTTCGGTAATATTTCCGCATGACCTTTGAGATTAATGAAGCTTCAACGTTTACAGTGTAACATTACGAAATAATTCAAGAGGGATAGAAAAGTTGATGAGGGGAAAAACCGCAGATTCGACGACAGTTTCCCAAACCTAAGCTGTCGAGGAAAAAATGTTAAATATATACAAGACTGGAAACTGAGGTGTCAATTTATTAAGCGAACGTTAACTACGGCCTAAAAACTGAGGTGTTAGGTATAAAATTGCAAGAAATCGAACAAAAATTTACGCATTATAAAAATATACTCATAGGCGTGAAAAACTACTTTAAATACGGACTGACCATCTTCTATGCAAAACAGTGCACTTAATATTCCATGGCGATCAGACAACGCAAATTGAAACATTTTCTGAAAATAATTGTAATAAATGTTTACGCAGCCGTGAATGAAAAACAGAGTAACGGCGATAACAACTTTTGATTGGATGTCAGAACTTACAATGTCAATATCTGTTTAGCCTATTATTTTTCAAGAAACAAATGCTTCAGTTATTATAAGCTCTTTATATCTTTAGTAGATTCGACTAATTGGAAATAATTTTAAAATTTCCAAAAATTATCAGGAGCATTACCTAAATTCTCACTCGGTGAAAGGTTCCAATAATTTAATGCCCTTGCACCTGGAAATATTTCCTAGAAGTGACTTGACGAACAGTTTTTATAACGATATAATACATACGAGTATAATTGTACGTACCACACACTGAGACCACTTCCGGATAAAGATACGGCCCAGCTTACCTGAAAAAAGAGACAAATGCATTAACTCTTTCTAGTGGAAAAATGGTGAATGTAAAAATACTTTAAGAAAACATATAATAATTATAATTATTATTTCCATATTTTTAATTGTCTTTATTATTACTTAGTAATGATATAGAGTAGGATGATGGATTTTGTGTTTTGTTAGGAGTAATAAAATGTTGGTTTTGTAGTTGTGTTCATCCAAAAACCTACCTTAACCGGTAGATTACCTTAAAAAAAATTACTTTGTAGCCTCCCGTTCAAGGTATTGGATCGACAAAGACTATACAATCCTACATTTCTTAGCCTCGACTAACAAGACAAAACCTGACACCATCTACATCTACATAATACCCCGCAAGGTCGTGTAGCGGGGGAAAGGACACCTTACAATACAATAAACTGTTTTGCAACTCCGTATACATACTACCTCCTTCCTTCCATCATCCCTCTCCTTTTCCGATCCATACCACGCTCGCCCGACGTTCTCCCATTTATCAATTTTTTTAAGTCCATGTAATATTTAAAGCATGGTAAATTCATTTAAATTCGGACTGAAAGTACTGATTTCTCCAGATGAATTAATCAAGGTCCAATCAATTAAATCTTGTGATTGCTACACGGAATATCAATTTAGGATTCCAGTAAGTAATCAATAGTAGAGGGATGTAGTACTTGTAATGCCATTCCCGAATTTTCCCAGAGGAAAGAGAAAACTCTGATAGAAATCCTTAGAAGCGGTAATCAATACACTACTCATGGTATTGATGATCATGGTTATCAGCTGGAAAATCAATAATTGTCTTGTGTTATTGTTCTTAACGCAGGGTACGAATATATTATTTATCCATATTTTTAAGTAGTTATCAACTTACTTGAGCTCCAAAGTATCTAGCTTTGACATTCATTAACAAATGGTTTTGAAATGTATTTACAAAGTAACTTTGTAATAAATGTAGGCGTGTTGCATGGTTGGTGTTAGGTCGCCCCCTTTCCGCGCGGTTTTTGATGGACCGCGGGGTGCCAGGTGCATGATGAAATGGAGTGAATGTATGTAGAATGCCTGGTGACCTGTCACCCCCTGCCACACGTCCTTGCGACGGCTAGCGGGGTATTGTGTGGATGTAGATGAAATTAAATGTAAAGGTTAAATTAATTTTCTAAGTAATTAGTAGCAAATGGTTCGCACCAATTAAGCGAGTATAACTGCGGACTTTGCTTACTAACGCACGGAAGTTGTTCACTGATTGGCCATCGCAGATCACATTTGCACCAGATAATACCCATATGCATGCCTGGAAATTTAGAAATACGCTCGGACCTGATGGTGGATGGCTACCCCCTGCCATTAGTCTACTTATATGGAATTCCTTCGCCCCGTATGGTATAAATGTGTACCTAATTCTACTATTCCACATTCTACTTACTTTAAACAAAGAATTTTATTACTTTCTTTATCTGCTTCAATGAAAGGTAAATGAAGTAGCTCCCTTAAGACAGGCAGATCTCCAAAGGTTAAAGTTAAAGCAACACGATACAGTTATTAAGCTAACTATGCATAATTCTATCAGAGGAGGTATTGGTGATGAGGTACAATATCATGCCACGGGCGTACCAGAATTGCTAAGATAAAAACTTCCCTTGTTGAATACAAAAATACTTTTCACTCGTTTCGGTAAGGAAATATTTTTCGTTCACCATATCTACAGCATACCCCGCAAGCCACCGATCATATGGGCTCCGAGTGCACCAATCTTTTATGTAGAATCAATATACGGAAACGTAAATGCATAGTGTTACAGATAGGAACACTGCAACAATTTCAGAGCGTAAAAATCATTCACCATGACCGGAATTTTGACACCAAGATTTTTACACTCTGAAATTGTTGCACTGAAATGCATATTAGCGGATGACTGCGTTAAAAGTGACTGCTGCGAAATCTTCCTCGGTTTCTTGGAATTTTACGCAGTAACACACACACACACACACACACACACACTAACACACTTCACGCATTAACAAGTGTAGCAGAGAAAAATTTTAAACATTAGAATGTAGTAGCGGTTGCTTCTGATTTTGTTATGAATTTAGTTTCATACTTGGATTCATTCGACACGAATTATGGACTTGAGACTGCTAGTAAACGAACCACTCAACGCCCAGAAAAATAAATCGAATTTTTCACAAGCCTGGATTTGATGGGAGAGCGGGAGGATGGGATGATGAGGGAGGAGAGTTGCACGGAGGATTTTTTTCACGCCCTCAACGCTTTCCGCCTTGGATTTTCGCTCCGTCAAGAACATATCCCGATCCTCTGAGAGAGTCTCGATCGCGAGGGCTCGCGCTCACATCCCAACGTACACACACGCACACCTCTTCATCCCGAAACCTCTCATTAGGTGGCGAAACCTTTTATTCTGGGGAACGGAAGGGGAGTGCGGAATGTATAATTCCCTCCCTTTAATCCCGATGTGGCCGAAAGCGAAAATTTGGCCGATTTTCGGCGTTTTGATTTGGGGGTTGAATTGGCGAGGGCTAGAGGACGAGGGTGGAGGGGGAGAGAGATAGAATACGTTTGGGGGTGGTTGCGAGAGAGGGCAGGAAAGTCTGACGTGTTGGCGGATATATACTTTGCTCGATCTAGTATGAAAGACGAAAAGATAAACGAGAACGTAAACAAAATGAATATGTGAGTTTAGAATAGGGCGTAGAACGCATAGAACTCGCAAATGTTTTAAGTTTTTGATATGAAACATTCTGTTACAGACTAATTTCCCACAAAAAAGACCATCCTGCCAGTATCGACATCTCCCAAATTATGTTAAGGGACCCCTGCCAGTGCGTAAGCACCCACAAGGTATGCGCTTTGGCGTATTATGTAATGCCCAGTTATAGAAACGCGGTGAAAAAAAATATCACAATCATCTTAATTCAATTCCAAATACTGTCAAAACAGTGGTTCAAGGCCCAAGGACAGTACTTTGAAGAATGTTAAGTGTTTGTGCAAATATGTTCAATAAATTACTTTAAAAAAATGATTGCATTACTTTTGGAACGCTCCCTGTGTAACTAAATTTTAATATTAGGTTACAGGTAAGAGACGTAACAGATATTCGGAAAGAAGAGCAGCTTGAAGAAAGGATAGAAAAATTTGACCAAAGGAGAGATATCGGAAGGAAGGGTTAGAGGCACCCACAAATAGGTTTGAATTTCGGGGCTGAGATTCAGGAGGATCTGGGTATACCGCCATTTGGGGATATCCCAAAGAAACGCATATTATCGTGATTCGTCCTTTTGTTTTCAAACCAAACATCAAACTATCAGACCCAAACCAGAGACTAAACCAAAATTACGAACTGATCACACGAACACGAACGCCTCCTTTCTTTCTGTCCTGCCTCCGTTCTCCTTAGGGGTCTATACGATCTTAAGGTATCTATACTCGTATTTTCACCTATTCTTTCCACGAGAACGATTCCGCAAGTTCCGCAAATTTAATAGTTCTGCCAGTTAGTTAAACTGTCTTTGAATGAAAATGAGCCTGTTTCATAATGCCTCTTATTGTGTTCGCTTTTCGCAAGAAATGATTTTTAGTGGCTTACATAACATTTATGAATATTTTTAGACCCGAAAATGTACTTCTGCTACTGAAACTGGGTTCCCAGGATAGGAGAGTAGGAGTAGGAAGCGGAATAAATATTGATACTCTCCTCTTATCGAATTACTTCGATACTAAATACTTTCGTTCTCTGTATCTCTTCTGTCGACAATTCGGTGGAATTAGAACTGACTGACTTTCATTCCTATTCCTGATTCCTTTCAACCTTCTAAACAAATACATTGGCAACAGAATTAATGGACGTAAGATTTGCAAACAAACGGAATTGCAGTAATTTATATTTACTCGGTAGGTTATTCATCATATTTCTTTATTTAAAACTTACCTGCATCGGCATACTGATATGAATGTATTGTTATTATGTTGCAATATTTTATCTTATTTTTAACAGTGCAATAGTATTATAATTTATCGTAATATGCTCTCTATCAGTTAAAAGTAACTAGACTTGAAACAAAGTGTTTTCTGATTGGGTAAATATATTTATAAGTCACGTATATATCCTCTAGTAACTATAGACTGTTCTTGGAACTTGGTAAAGTGAGTCAAGCTAATTGAATTCCATTCGCCTTAGACAGGAAATTTGTTGAACTAAATTCGTCTAATGAAATTTCTTCAACAAAAACATCCTACGTACTTTTATTGAACGCTAAGAATATTGCATTTTAAGAAGAGCGTTCATTGCGATTCGGGTTTACTCTATTGAAAAATGGGTTCATGAGTCGTCAGCACTGGCGTTCAGAGCACTGATATGTCCTTCTTGACTGGACAATTTGCTACGTGATTTTGTGACCATAATAACTTCAGTTGAAGTGATTTCCTCTGAAATGTGATTGTGCATCCATGACTGGTGATCATATACCCCCCGCCACACGCCCTGACGGCGGCTAGCAGCGTATTGGGTGGATGTAAATGTAGAAGAAATGATACAGGGGAAAATATACAAAAACATGTTACAAAAATCTGTATTCATTTAAATTTAAGGTGTAATTTTTTTAATAAGGAACCAGTAGAAGATATTAAACTCGTTTAATTAAAAAAACGCTTAGGAAGGATGCTGAGAGAAATTGGTGAAAACTTTGAGATGGAGTGGTTTTGTACGGTGCGGAACCTTGGGCATTGAAGTTCGGCGACTAGCTTATATTTGAAGGTTTATGAGGTATGGAGTAGGATGGGAAGGGTAAACAAAAGAAGATATACTTGGTATGCGAGGAAGGAGAGAGGATTGTTGGAGTAAATCCAAAGGAGGCAGCGAAGGTGCGTGCTGAGCACTTTGATTGGCAATGGAATGTTGAAGACATTGATAAATGGGAGAATATTAGGCAAACGAGGTATGGGGAGGAAGAGGATAGACGTGTTGGATGCAATGAAGGGAGATAAAATGCATATGAAATTGAAGAATATGATTTATTAAACAAATTCAAAGAACTTGCGGGGGATGCAGCGGCAGTAACCTTTAATGGAGTCATCCGTTAATTGTGCATTACAATGCAACCATTTCTGAGTGTAAAAATCATTCGCTTTGACCGGGATTCGGACCCGGATCCCTCCATCCACGGCCTAGTGCTTTAGCCAGTTAAGCTAACGAAGTGTCCTCTTACACTCAGGTTATCGAGGGATCCGGATTAGAATCTCGATCAAGGCGAATGGTTATTACTCTCTGAAATTTTTGCATTGTTTATATATTAGTGTTGTCAGGATGTTGCTTTTTGGGCTAGGCTAAGAAATGTGTGTCCAGTCTATATCAATTGAAAACTTAATGTAAACGGTAGGTTATCAAACAGCAATTTAAGATTTTTTTTACTAAGGGAAAAATTATTTTTTAAAAACTAAAAATAGTCAAGTATATTTCATACTGCGCTAAAATGAATCTATGTACTCTTTTCGCGGAAAATATGCATTAATGCTACCTATCAATCATAGTTTACACGAGCAGAACCCATTATTTAACTAATAGATAAGTATATTTTAAAATACAAATCTGACGATGTCAGAGAAGGAATAATGTATGCATTACAGGTGTCCTAACCCTCCCCGCATACGCCACTGCGGCGGCTTCGGGTGTATTGTGATGATTTATAGGAATGAGGAGAAATGGCTGAGGAGAAAAACGGGGAATACTGAGTGGGCCGCTAGATAAGTTCGTAACATTAGCAGAATTTGGAATAGAACAAATTCCCGTTTCCTAAAAAAATGATCTGCCCACTACCACGTCATTTCATACATTAGGAATACATGGAGAACCCTTCATTTTGCCGTGCATCCGGTAATCACATTTCTAGCACTCTCCGTTATACCTAAGTGGACATTTTTTTATTTCGGGGCAAAGACGCATTCTCTCTGTTAGATACGAATGCTCTGAGGAAGAGATTGCGTGAGTTAAAGAATTAAAAGGCGAATTGCGCCATATCTTCTATTCCCATGCGGATACTCAGCGCTTCTGAGGATACGCATTAACAGTGCCTGTAACAGTACATTCCACAAAAAATTTGCAAGGGGTCGGAAAAAATTCTAGCTCCTCGGAAAACCGAATTAAGGTCTTAGTACTTACTTTCATTTCTGTCTAACGTAGCATGTCCAGTTAAACTGTAAAATGGATATTCGCGTTGCTAAAAAGGTTAATGTTACAGGGACGTGAACACTGGTGCATTAAACTAGACATTTAGGAGGTCGTTAAATAGAAATAGTGACTCAAATAGGTCAGGCAGTTAAAAAAAGCAGCGGAGCATGGTCTGAATGTTCTTTTAAAGACTCCTTGGCCCACGAGTTTCTAAGAATGAATCTACCTCACGAGAACACCGTCTAGTTCCGTCATCTGAATCATGGACAACGCACGAAAAGGACAATATCAGAAACTACTATATTTACGAAGCCAATTGGGATTTCGAAGCGAGTGACCGCATTAAGCTGAGGCCACATTGTCAAATAGACACGAACATCTTCCGCATTTCTATGATACCACAGCACTCAACGATGCTGCCTTGACTGTAGCAAAGGTTTTCATTCTTCTGAAAGCAATTCTGTTCATACTAGATCAATATATTTATTAGAGAATATTTTTGAATGATGTTTTCTAAAATAAACATTTACTTTAAAAGGATATCTTGAAACTTTAGCCTGGTATATGCAGTAATATTAGTAGATTCACACTTTTGACAGCAAAGGAATTATTATGGACCCACACTACTTGGGTAGATCAGACCATAAAGATGGAGATAAGGGAGATTGATTTAAGTAAAGATAGACAAAAATACTCATTCTTTCCCCAGAAAATCAGGAATCATAATATTAAGAAACCAAAGTTGCTATAGAAATATTAAATACATTTAATTTACAAGTCAGGACAAGATTAAACTTTGCGTTTTCGCATAAATATATACGATTTTGCGTGTGCAGAGTGGCATAATTTTGTGGTTTTTGCATGCATTTTCATTCTTAATTGCGGGTGGTTAAGACCCCCACCACACGCCCTTGCGGTGGCTTGAGGGATACCATGTACAGATGTATGTACGAGATGTATAGATGTCTACATATGTATAGATGTAGAATACTGTTACCTTGTGTACAACCCTCGTGCACATAAATGTCTATATAAATCATACAATAAGTGTCTCGCTGGACCAATACATAAAATCCCAGTATTCAAATAATTTCATTATTTTGGGGTCACGGGTTCAATTTGGTTATGCATGCGTATCATGCGAGGGAAGAATAAGTACGTGCTTGAATATATCTTCGATGAAGTCAGTGTTTCTTATTTTATCCCGATGGTCGGATTTAACAATTTAACTTAGTGCTATAACGACAAATTACAACAGATAGATAGCAATGAACCCTGGTGAAGGGCATTTATCAGCAGAAACATTTATGCTTTAGACATGTATATGCTTTATACCACATACTATATGATTATGGAGGCATTCTCGCTAAGGGTTTTCCATAACTTTGATTTACTTTTCGACGACTACTTCTCTACTCGACGCGAAGGAATATTTAGGGCAAAGCTCCACTAGAAGTTTTCAGGTTCGGCTCGGACTTCAGGTCACTTTGATCAGAGAAATTCCTTCAAGGCAAGGGGTGAATGTGTTGCTTTTAAAGTCAAACGCCGCTTTGAAAACTCAAGAAGTTCACCTTCACCCATTCCTAAGATATCTAAATACAGATATAAATAAATGGTTTAAACAAAAAAAACTACTATCCGCATGAGAAGTACTACCTTGATCAAAAAGTTCCCGGAATAACCACCGTGTGGCGCTCCCATCGTTCCGATTTGAGTTCTGTTTTTTTTTGTTAAATTGGTACATCTGTTGTTGATATTCCCTTTAAATCTTAGTGTCATAACTTGACATTTGCAAAAGTTACGTAGCCAAGAGTACATCTATCTCTGTGTGTGTTGGCGATTTTTTACAATTTCAGAAATGGATTTAAATTTGCAACAACGAACTTGTATTAAATTTTGCGTAAAAAACGGATTTAGTGGCGCACGGACGTTGGAAATGTTGGAAAAGTGTTTCGGCAACGATTCTCTAAAAAAAACGGTCGTTTACCAGTGGCACGAGCGGTTCAGAAGTGGTCGTGAGTCAATCGAAGATGATGAACGCAGTGGCAGACCATCGACATCGAAAGTCGGTGAAAAAATTGATAAAGTAAAAGAAATGTTGGTCAATAACCGCAAATTAACCATCAGAGAAATAGCGGAGGACTTGAACATTGCCTATGGATCCGCCCAAGACATTGTGGTTAATGATTTGGGTTTCCGTCGTGTAGCAGCAAAGTTGGTGCCAAAAGACCTCAATTTCATGCAAAAAAGAGACCGTGTTGACGTCGCAAAAGACATGATTTGCGAGGCTGAATCCGATCCCACATTCATCAAAAGGATCATTACTGGAGACGAGACGTGGGTTTATGAGTACGACACGCAATCCAGACATCAGGCAAGTGAATGGCGTTCACCAAATGAGCCGAGACCAAAAAAACCACGTCGTTTTCAGTCAAAAAAGAAGGCAATGCTGACGGTTTTCATGGATTACAACGGTGTAGTGCATCATGAATTTTTGCCAGAAGGCCAGACAGTAAACAAAGAGTATTATTTGGGCGTTATGAGACGTTTGCGCGAAGCAATTCGCCGAAAGAGACCAGAAATGTGGGCAGAAAACTCGTGGATTTTGCACCATGATAACGCACCGTCGCACAGTGCTATCATTATTCGTAATTTTTTGGCGAAAAATGCAACAAATACCATCCAACAGCCACCGAATTCACCTGATTTGGCTCCCTGTGACTTCTTTCTGTTCAATCGAGTTAAAAAACCATTACGGGGAACGCGTTTTAGCAGCCGAGAGGAAGTAATGGAAAAATCGCAGGAAGCACTGATGGACATACCGAAAACCGAATATAAAAAATGTTTCGAGGATTGGATCAAGCGCTGGCATAAGTGTGTTGCAGTCGATGGGGATTACTTTGAAGGGGACAATATAGATTTAGATGAATAAACTTGTATTTTTAATTTTCTGAATAAATTCCGGGAAATTTTTGATCAAGGTAGTATATGTTGGCTATAACAGGGCTAACGAGTCATTACTGTACGTATAATTTTATCCCAGCCTATGCCCGACGCAGGGCATTAAGTCTACATCATGGGGCCCTTAGACCTATCTTTTTAACGGTTATACGTACTCTTTTATTGAATATTTCTGCGTGTAAGTAGTTAATCTCGGGTGATTAAGGTTTATCCAGCGCATGAAAAAACTAATATTTTGATTTTGCAAGTGGTTTTATTCTATTTTACGGGTGCCCCCCCGCACGCGCCCTTACGGCGGGGTGCGGGGTATTGCGTAGATGCAGAAATAGAATGGATCCTGTTACACTCGTTTCAGCAGAATACACATGAAGGCTACTTTAATCAACATGGAGACATGCAAATGGGGTTGGGAAAAATTACCATTCATTGCCCGTCGTCCTCAAGGATTGGTGTTCAATTAGAGGGAAGTCGTGGGGTGCGCGAGCAAAGACGCAGGATCATTTCGTGGAGAGAGTGGGGAAAGGAAGATTAGAAGGGATTGCGAATGGAATTCGAAGAGAAAACGGGGTTTTATTGGAGGGATAACGCAACGAAATAATTTCAGGAACAAGGGTCAGAATTAAAGGACAGAGAAGAAAGCGGGTTTTCTTCAGCCTTTGTGGATCGAGTGAATATTTTATCTAAGGGTGCGAGTCGTTGACTTTTAAAGGAACGTCTACGAGATACCACCGTATCCTCCATTTGAGAATACTCTAACATGAAATGGTGGATATGTAAATACTCTGATAAGGATATACAATTTTTAAAGTTCAAAATACTAATCATTATAAGCTTCAAGCAATGGTTACATCAAATCAAATGATAAAGAGATACCTATTGTGTACGAGTTTTATTTTAGAAGTGCACACTCGGGCAATTTTGTATGGAATCCATTTTCTTGAAACTAGCCGAGTCTGCTGCTCATATTTGATAGTACGCGCGATAATAACGCTACCTTTCCATCATTTAAAGGGGAATCATGGAAAACTGTCGTGAAATATTGCTAGAAAATATTTCACTTTACGGCATTAAAGCAACGAATGACCTGGGCCATTAGAAGTTACAATTAACACTGAGAAAATGTTTCTCATTAGACCAAATGTCAAAGATAATATCTCTGTGAGACATATTTTCACCACTTAAAAACCCCGGGTATAGGATCCTCCCAAGGAAACCCCAAGAGTGTGTGGCAGGTGGTGCTAGGCCACCAGACATTGAAGTAATTATGGATTGAGTTCTCGTAAATTATGATTTATATGTTTGTAGCGTAGAATTGTGCGAGGAAAAATTATTTCTCATAGGTAAAACGTAACTATTCTGAATTCAATTCAATTTAACTAATTATCACTGTTGTCTCGGCTACCAATATTACGAAGTGCTAGCATCATTCCTTTCGGGTCAGCGTTAAAATTATATGTACTGCCCTGAAAGTTAAATTCACGCCTGTAAAACTCGTGCATTCAATGTCTCCCAAGATCCTCCATTAGGCTTTCGGTGTAATGAGGGCTTCTAATAACAATCTGGTGATACTGAAAGTTTCCCATTCTCTCGTAAATAATGTAAACTTTTTAATTGCGGCCCATCTTACCGATGAAATATAATTCTAGTGGGGAATCGACTTTGACACAAGATGTACTAGAAATAAACTTGCGTACCCCTCCGACTGTAGAGAATTTCAAAGGTAATTAAATGAGTAAAAGGAGGAAACGATTGAAAACCTTAAGACTGCATGCGAATTGAATGCGACTGCGTTTGTGCCGGATTTTAGATATTATAATTCCTCTGTGGTTTAGAACATTACTTGTGAAAGAATCGGGAATAGAACGGGGCTAAATAAGTAAAATTATGAATACAGCATGCGCATTATCGCTTGGAAGAAAATAACAGTTGTCATACGCTTTCTATGAAAATATGGTGAAAACTTAAGTACATGATATTTCTCTTCAGCTAAAGCTGACATAAAATTAGCCACAAGTGTTTTTTTCCACAATGAAATTTGATTTAGGAATTAAACACCCTTTAAGTATTGAGGCTGGTTTGGCGAAAAATTATTATGAAAACAAGAGGCGTTTTATAGGTATTCAATACAAAACCTGAGGCTGGAGCTCATCAAGACACAAAGTCCTGCTGTGTTAAACGCTCACAAAGGAAATCAATGTATGACCTTGATTGTGATTTCGAGGAAAAATGATATTACAGCGATAGGTCAGGAAAAGTGAAAACGTACAGGTGAATACACCTGTATAAACCTGAGTTGCTCAAACTCTCATTTTATCCTTGTACAAAATTGAAGACAGAAGTAAACACACACCAAATCAAACATTAACATATAATCCGAGGCATTTCCCTTTTCCAGGTCTCTTCACCCACTTTTTCAAGGCTGTTGTCCCCTTACCCTTTGCCACACACGCCCCTTGCGGTGGTTCGCGAGCGTATATGTCCCCAAGTAAATGAAATAAATGAAAGGACGATTCGTAGAAAAGGGAGATGAGAGCAAAACCGCCCCCGAGGCAACAGGTACCAACCTCTCACTACCTATCGTGTTGCCATGCAGACAGAGAGAGGGAGAGAGATACGGAGAGGGAAAGAGGGGAGGAAGAGGGAGAGAGGAGTCGGCCAACGGAGTTCGTGACTCGTCCGCTCCGTTGATTGTGTTTCTTTTTTCACCCCTTCCTTACCCTCCCGGCCCCTCACTCTCTCCCACCTCCTCCTCCCTCCCACGGTGTCTCCCCATCGTCAAAACCCTACCGCCCACCCCCAACCGCTCGTAGCTCAAAGCCCTCCCTCATCCTCTCACTCGAAAGAGAGACAGGGAGAGAGGATGGAAAAAATAAAAAAATACATATAATAAAGAATGGTAGGAGGAGGGTCGTCCCCCGTCCCAACCCGGCGTGACGCTCTGCCCTCGGCGAGACTGCCCTCTCAAATACCCCTCCCTCCCCCCCGCTCTCTCCCATCCCGCCGCCCCTTCCCGCACTATCCACTAGGTTGCGGTGGGGCACACAAAAAATGGATGAAAATCTATGAGAAATGAGAAGAGAGAGGGAGGGAGGCGAGTCACTTGAAGGAGGCGAGGACGGAAGAGGTTTCGGGTAAGGGAGAAAGGGTAGAGAGAGAGAAAGCAAGGTAGAGACAGAGGAAGGAAATGGGGAGTTTACTGTGTGTGACTGCGAGGGAGGACTGAGGAGCATAGAAGATATGGGAGGCCTAAACGTCGTTGAAGTAAGGCGATGCGAAAGCAGAGCAATGCTGATGGCTGCGATGCAATCAACCTGCCCCTTACTTACATCACTCATGGTGTGACGTGCATCTTCAAAGCTTCGTTGATAATGTTTCTCCATTCTTATTTCCCTACTTATCGTCACTCCACAAAAATATCTAGGCCTTCGATGCAGTTCCTCTCATGAGTTCGATAAAACTTTAAAAAAATCATACATGCATCCGTTAAATATTGAAGAAGCATTTTTAAAAACGAAAATAAAGGGAATATAAGCATTAACTTCAATGAAATGCTATGCACTCGCGGCACTTGAGTACAAGTGCCGAACACTTTAACATTTTCGCTAGTTTTTCCTCAAGTATTGAAGTACATGCGCGATTAAAACTTGTAAATAATTAGTTTAACTATTTATGTTCAATTAAGATCTTAGTACTTTACTTCAATCAGTTTTATACATAAATATTTTTTATATTGTTATTCAAGATTATTTCGACGTTGACGTCAATTGCTAGCAACGTCCATCTTGATGGCTGCAGTGCTGTATCGTTATTCCCTACAAACTTGTATAAAAAAATAGAGCTGCGTTCTCCTATTTGTAAAAGATTGCGGCGTATACTGCTCGCGGCAAAAAAATACTTAACCAGAAAGACAGGATTCCAAAAGAATGCAGAACGAAATAAAATGTTTCCTAAATTCATTGCAATTTTCATGAAACCTTTTGAAAATTTCATGGATTAAAAAATTGAAAATCACCGTATTATAAAAAAATCTTTTTGTTTCACTTTGATTATTTTCCACCTCATATTGATTCATTCACGATTTAAACAAACATAAATTTATCACAGTGAGAATTGTTTAGCTATCCTGCCTCTCTCTGTAGACGTAAGGCATTGATTATTTACGCTATCCATTAAAATTGACGGATTTGAAGTTACGGGATAATGAAAGTGTCCACGTGAAACACAAAGTTGTAATTAAGTGCATGAAAACAAAATATCAAAGAGTTGTCATAAAATTTATACTACCTATTCATTTTCCATACATAATATGGAGCACTCTCATGCATATGTAAGAGTAAGGCAGAGCTGTAGAAATTTATGGATACATCAGATGCGGTATGGTATGAACTTACTATGCATTTTGGTAATTTAAAATTAAATGAATGTGCAAACGCTCGCCTGCCGCATGTAGTCAAGCTGTAAGCATAAATTCAAGGGATTTCGTACTTCAGTATGATGAGCAAAGGTGCAGAACTTGTGACAAAGTTCGACAACATCGTATTAATAGTATGATTACAAGCGAGGCTCACGGGAGGAGGGCGCTGCACTCGTAGAGGCCGGCAGAAGGGAGAAACAGGCAGATAGACGGAAAGAAAATCAAACAATTCCGGTAAAAACCAAAGAAAGCGGGAAAGAGGAACTATTGTGCCGAAAAGGACGATGGTGGGAAGGGAAGAAAATGGTATAATATGAGAAGAGGGATGGTAGAGAGGGAGGGGATGAGGAAAGAGAAGGAAACAAGAGGGAAAGATTGACAGTGCTGGGTAGATAGCAGAAGGAAAATTATGGGATTCGCTATTTCCCTCCTCCCCCCCCCCAAACCTCGTATTTCTTTTTTTATTCCGTGGCCCATTGTGGCCGTGGGGCAGGGTGGAAAGGGGGATGAGGTAAAAAAAGGAAAGGTGGGGAAGTGGAGGGATAGGGATGGGAAGATGAGGGGAGGGTTTAAAAGGAAAGGCTTCCGTGCGAGTGGTTGTTATGGACGGAGGGAGTCGTCGAGCGATTATCACCGAAATGCTGCACTCGAGTATTCCCACTCGAGATCGGGTTTTAAGCAGGAAGGCATGAACTGACTGAATGACGGGTAAAAGATGAAAAAGGATATGAAAATAAAAAGATCTAGAACTCCTAAAAACAAATTCTGGAGTGGCACAGCACTTCGTCATTGAATTTCATTAAATAAGAGCATTTTGTGGCATCTCCGATCGCAAACATCAGCTGATAAGGAAATAAATACAATACTTTGAGATCATGTACCCAGATAATGTTATTAAACAGGCTGGGAAACACCTCTCTATTTATTTCCGAAGTGGCATATCGATAGGGACAATTTAATGGATGAACGTTTCATAAATATACTGCCACATTTTAAATCCTGGTAGATAGGATAAACAACGAAAATTAAAAGAGATTTATACTAGAACGGATAGATTTAAAATGTAATTTTTCCCTCGAACCATTAAAGATCATAATAGACATAAGAGCAATCGCGTAGGAGATAATTAGAATCGGCAGAGTATATATCTTGCATGTTTATTCCTGTATGTTATATTTGTTAATAATAGACCATCTTTTCAACAGTTCTTCAGCATCATTTGAATAAACGCATCTTCTTATTGAATATTATTGCACGTAAGTACTTTCTTTCAGGTGATTAAAATTTTT
The DNA here is from genome assembly GCF_022747635.1 of Hetaerina americana. NCBI lineage: Eukaryota > Metazoa > Arthropoda > Insecta > Odonata > Calopterygidae > Hetaerina > Hetaerina americana. The sequence continues at coordinate 99,798 of NW_027287009.1, read as the reverse complement.
TGAGCGCACGATCAAACTAACATTTGTTTAGAGGTAACATGATTGCGATTGTGCATGCATGGCTGGTGATCTAACACGCCCCGCCACACGCTTGCGGGGTGTTGTGTAGATGTAGTAGTAAATTTCAATTATGTATCATATAATTTAATTTATTCAGTGAAATTATTTCTCTACTATAGACCTTATACATTGATTACGCAACCATAACCACCAGTGCAGGATCATATTTTCAATTTTTCTGTGAGTTACAGTTTACTATGCTAAGATTTAAATACTTTATGACGGCATTCTATCCCAGGCCACGTGAATAAAGCAGATATAGCTGAGTTTTGCATTACGTAACTCAAAGATACCTTACCGTACACCGGATTTCTAACCGCCAGCGCTTAAAATGCTGTCCGCACGCTTTCAATGCTGCAATTAGGTTTCGTGTTCGATGTGCATGTATGATCTCTGCTTTCAGATTGAAAATTTGGATAGAGAAATGATGTGAAAAAGAAAATAAATACGCAATAGATTGAAAGTCACACGCAACTACGGAAATGAATCTACCATAAAGTGCACATTTCAAGTCAACAAGCTAACGTAAAAAAATCGTAAAATGAAATTTAACATGAATGTTTTAATGGATTAACAGGTACTTCTACGACCTACTCTGTGGTCGGGCACTAAGGCTTCTCTAGAAAAAACATTTCGTCCCTTATAGCCCCGTACTTTACCTTTTATCTTTCACCTCTGCAACGCTTAGACTATTCCCTCAATATTAGACGTAAACTCTTAAAATCTATAACATTTCAATCACCCTGATTCGTTCGCAGACAAAATATTTTAACAATAATGTTATAGTCATCCCATTCTAAATATAATTAATCACAAACCCATGTCCCCGACATAACATTCAGAATCCAAAAATATACTTCCTGATAAGGATGCTCAGTTGCATCCACAGATTCTAAATATTTTATGATCCTTGATCACAAATCATATCAATAAATACACTAGACGCCATTCCTTGTCGGAGTAGGCTCCCAACAAAGTCTTGGTATTAATTTGCGAACGGAAATTAGCACCTCCTTATCGATATCTTCCCTATTTCCGCATACTTCTTACGTCTCCGCAATATTCATACGCTGTTTCACACATGAACTTCTGTCCCTGAAGCTTCGAACAATCCTAGCCTTGAGGATCTCTTCAATCATATTCAATAGGAGGATCATGTGGCAATATTGTAAGAACCGACGAAACGTGTACACGTCCACTCACAGATGGACAGGGTAATACCACGGCAAAAATCTTAAGCGGAGACAGTCCTACGCCAAGACCCTTTCAAAGCGTCGTCGCGGAGTGATCATCATCCTCAGCGGGCGATGATAACGGAGTCCGCGGGGTGGCGGCACGGCGTGCTGGATGGAGGAGGTAGGGGCAAGAAGTTCACGGCTTGAGAGGGGAACAGGAGAAGGAGGATGGGTAATGATTCCCTGCGAGAGCGTGGGTAGAGGACACAGAAGGGTAAAGTGGGGATGGCCCGCAGTAGGGAAAAAAAGTGGCCGGAGAGCGACGGGAATTGTCGGAGACGGGTGGGTGGGGGAAGATGGATAAGAGGAAGGAAGGAGGAGGGGGGGAGAGATGGCCTGGGATGAGAAAGAAGTAAAGGAGAGAGAGTGGAGAAGGCGATGGAGAACTTCTGAAGGGAGGTGAGAGTGATGGTACGGACACGGACAATATATTTCGTGACGTAGGTCATTAGTCTAGCATTCAAAGCGAGGATTGGTAACTGAAACTCCTTTACCCCTTCCTCGCATGTTCCCTGAGCTTCAATCTTACTTCCTCAAATCGACGAAACCTCTCAGATTTAAATTAAACTTTAATATTTATTCATTTATAAAACAAACCGGTGGAGCCAAAAAGTTTTGTTATATCCTACAAAAATAATCAAGAATTATAAAACAATACAAAAACTACTGGCAAAGATGATTTGTAATACGTTCAAAATAAATAAATTAACAATTTTATGATCAATATTTCCGTGACACCATGATTTACCATGCAGATGTAGATTTAAATATTTTTAAGCTATATTTCCAAGACGCTGAAATACTGGAGACTAGGCTTCACCATCAAAGTTGTATGAGCATGATATAATTCACGTGAATGCCGAATCTATATTCACGCAATCCGCCGCGAGTTACCGCAAAGGCGTGAGGCGGGGGGTGTTAGGACACCCTCCGTAAAAATACAATGCAACAACATGAAAAATTAAAAAGCCAGAGTATAATGAGTGCATGCATTCTTCAATAACCCTAAGAAAAATTCCCATAATATTTCCCGCAGTTTAATCTTCCACTATCCTCATAATATCACCAAGGGAAAACACGGAGAAACGAGGTCATCTGCGCCATCCGTGAGAGGTGAGCTGCTAGGGATGTGTAAGATTTAAGGGAGCGGAGGAAGGGTAGAGAGAAATCAAATTCAGGCGTAAGTCTTCTCATAACAAACCGAATGGAATCATTGGGAATGCATACATGGAGATTGCATTAAGAAGGAGCATAATTTTAAGTTAGGGCTGTATGTACCTGGTCAAAAGGATGAGGAGACTTTAGAGCTGGAAAGCACCTGGTATAAAAAACCCTACCCTCACCGGTTTTATATAACTGCTAATGATTCATCCAGCTCCGGTTATGAAACTCATTTAAGGAAAATAATTTTTTTAAATATAATTATCAACTTATGCCCACTTAACAAAAGTAAAACTCCATCAAAGACCACAGTTTTGAAAACTAAGATTAGCCAATCATATTTGATCCGATGCCTGAATAATTGAACTTCCATTGTAGAACTGTCATCACGTATACAGACAAAAGATATTTTATTTTTAGCAATCTATGGCCAAAAGAAGCCAAGAGAAGAGACGCACATTTTACGAAGAATCTGTTATAAAGCGCACAAAGACTAAAAGACAAAGGTGTGTTCAAGTAAAGGTTAACAGGTAAGGAGACTTTAACGCTCGAATCCAAAACCAGTTGTAGTTATAAAGTTAAAAACTAAATAATCACGAGTTAGCTCAAGGATCTCTGTTCATATCCATATTTTGACTCAGGGTATCGCATCTCCATCTAAATAATACCCCACAAGCAGCCGCAAGGGCGAGTGGTGGGGGGTGTTAGGTCACCACACATAAAAGATTGTAAAACTACATGAAACACTAAGTTATTTATGCAAACCTACACCCACAGAGGCGTTTATATTCACGAGAAAACCTTTTCAACCCACATAACTGCAAATACATGTACCATTAACAACATAAACATGCACATACAAATTTCGTAAAAATATCTCCCCTGCTAAACCCATGCATAATTATTCGTGTAACAGGGCATTTATTAAGGAACTTTTTGTCCGATAGTCATAGACTAAAGAGGCCACAATCATGGCCATATTTTCACTTATTCAATAGTACTCATTCTGTAAACTTATTTATCCTTGGGTTAAAGGTCACGAGGTGCGAATAATAACAATGGGCGAGTTTCTGCTTAAACCGTATCGACGGAAAAGTTCTGTAGCAATCGCCCAAAACTTTATGAGAAACTACCGGCACAGAGGGAAACAATGTACCGGTTCAATGTACAATGTACCGGAAACAATGCACGAGTTAACTCAAGGATCTCTGTTCATATCCATATTTTGACTCAGGGTATCGCATCTCCATCTAAATAATACCCCACAAGCAGCCGCAAGGGCGAGTGGTGGGGGGTGTTAGGTCACCACACATAAAAGATTGTAAAACTACATGAAACACTAAGTTATTTATGCAAACCTACACCCACAGAGGCGTTTATATTCACGAGAAAACCTTTTCAACCCACATAACTGCAAATACATGTACCATTAACAACATAAACATGCACATACAAATTTCGTAAAAATATCTCCCCTGCTAAACCCATGCATAATTATTCGTGTAACAGGGCATTTATTAAGGAACTTTTTGTCCGATAGTCATAGACTAAAGAGGCCACAATCATGGCCATATTTTCACTTATTCAATAGTACTCATTCTGTAAACTTATTTATCCTTGGGTTAAAGGTCACGAGGTGCGAATAATAACAATGGGCGAGTTTCTGCTTAAACCGTATCGACGGAAAAGTTCTGTAGCAATCGCCCAAAACTTTATGAGAAACTACCGGCACAGAGGGAAACAATGTACCGGCTCTTTTCTGAATGAGTGGATTTCTCTCGCTGCATATCATAGTATATTACCTTCATCTATCGAAGGAAACTTCAAATTAAGCCGGTATTTTTGTATTCAAAGTAAAACCTAGAAACTACTATCACGAAAGTAAGTCAAATAATGAATATATCAATGAAATCACAAGCCAACGTGTCCTAAACATGGTTATTTTCAATTCAAGGATTTTAGACACCATTTTAACCGTGAGGCAGAGCAGAATTATTTTTAGGCGAAGAGAATGAAATTTAAAACATCTAACATTATATCGGTATATTATAGTGAAATTTCAATTAAAAAAGATTGCCTAAAAGGCAATTAATAGTCTTTATCACGGCATGCAATCAAATCTGTCGATGAAGCAACTGTTCAGTGAAATCGAGCAAAGATCCCCAGACGAAATGCCTACAGAAATAAGTGAAGTGTAAATAAACTTAATTCACATAAAGATAACCTCAGAGCTCGTTTGTTTCATGCACCGAATACGAGAATTCGACACTATTAGATTCATGTCGGACGGAATTACCCGCCGGTGATACCGTTATAGTTCTAAATGAACTCGCTGGAAAACAGCATAATGCCATTCAACCGAAGAGATCAAGTGGGATCCTCTCAACACAATGCATTTTTGTTATCACCCGCGCTCATCCATCTAATTTGAAGGCGACCGCTTATTTCATTCCGAGGCTGAAGTCTCCGTTCTCGTCCTGCGCTTTTTGTACCATACGTCGATCGCTGTTTGCGCCTCAAGTAGTACCGCTATAGTGGCGCTGAGATCACCCCATTTATATACTCGACTGCTTCTGATCCTTTTCAAAAGGATTTGGGTAGTTAGATTGGAGATAACTGTGAAGAGGGGGAACAAGGAAGAAATTTGAGCGTACAGTAGATAGAGTAGGAACAATGTCTCCAGAAAAAAACCGTACGGGTAAAAAAAAACTTGATGCAGATGAAAAAAGGCTTCTACCAAACTGGGTTCTACAAGCATTATTATTTTCAAATGAAAGGGGACGAGAGATGATTTTTTTATTTAAGAAAGTAAAGGGAATTTGGATACCACTGAAAGAATTAGAAGTGTATCAAAGGAAGGGAAAGAAATGAATTTCTTTACTTAAAGAGTATCCATTTCCGCGAAAGTAATACGCCAAGCAGGGAACTGCTCTCGATTTTTACGTACCAATATAGCCAGGTACCATACGACAAAAGCCCTTTCTCTAATATCACCATCCGACAGCGAGCTTGGTGAAATTCGAGACTTTAGTGGACTGCGTACATGAAAAATGCTCTACCTTTGTTAGCGACTAATTAAAAAAAACAATATTCCAACAAAAATCATCATCTCGACTATTCGTTAACATTACGGAAGCACTTCACGTCGATTAGATTAATATTTATGATCGCATTATTATTAGGTAATCTACCGGTTAAGGTAGGTTTTTGGATTGACACAACTACCAAATAAATATTTTGCGACTCCTTACAAAATCCAGCAACCTAGTCTACATCAGGTCCATCTTCATCTCTGAGTACTTCCTTCCTCCCTTCACCCCGTCCAACATCCCTATCCTGTTCCTTCCCTTTCCTCGTTTGCCTAACATTCTCCCCTATATTACAGTCTTCAACATCCCACTACCGATAAATACGCCGTTCATCCATTTTTCCTACCTCCATAGGATTTCTCCCAACAAACCCCTCTCTTCGCCCACCATACAAAGTACTTCCTCATTATTTATTATCGCATATGGCTTTAAATTTGCCACTTATTTCGATGAAATTTCTTGGCTAGTTATACCGACTCACGTGGAGGAGGGCAGCTGTTTCGATTTCAGCGCATTTCTAAACTATAACAACATGAGTCTAAGATAAGATGTCAGGCTTTATGAAAGAACCAATCAACGATACTCTCTGATCCAGATTGCATATCGGTATCTCGTAAGTTTAACTTGGACGCAATTAATTTTTATAGCAATCGAACTAAACGTTAATGTCTCTGCTTCGTAATCACGAGTCTTTTTATTCATCGTACTCTTCGAAAGTACTCGACAACGCAGCAAGTGCTATAGACTAATGCAACAATAAGAACTGAAAAATAGATAATATGCAAAACATTTTGGAAATATATTGCAAAATTATAAAAAAGCTATGGGGGTGAATCAAGTCACAACCTTAAAACTCCAATAAAATTTCAAAATGTGTCACACTGTCAATTCAGTTGACAATAGTGATAGCCATGCTTTGGTGATTATCCCAAAATTAGCATTATGATGCCGGAAAGCAAGAATGTGGTACAAACAATAATGTAATCATGGAATATTTAATTAGATGTATGCGCGACCGAGAAAGAGCAGTCTCTAATTTGTTTGTTAGGTAGTTAAGAGGAGAAACATTGAAATTCATCAGTGTATAAAAGTTGGTGATTCATCTCTGTCACTCCATCAAGTTTTCAAGTGAACTAAGGAGTTCCCAAACGGTATTACTACTCTAAGAGACTCCCCTTAGCCAGATCAGGCACACCAAGTATTGACACAAGCAGCCTTTGTAGCAGTTACAGCTACAAGGTACCTTTCTGGAGGTACCGTCAACTAGCAAAGTACTGGAATATTTCTATTACACACAATGTAGAGTACATACGAAAAGTATATAAAAGAGAATCTTTAGTGTTGAGTAAATTACGAGCTTAAAAATATGGGATGCGATGAAGAAACATTTTTAATGTAAGAAAATCTACAAAATCTAAGTAACATTCGATACCCAAAGGTCATTAAGTTACTGAATATCTTTCAGAATTAAATCTTTTTCTTATATACTCCTCTTTGTAATTACGCTACTTGGGTTGGGTGTCAAACTTCTATTGCCCCAATTCTGCTCACGATCGCGACTATGAAAAATCACCTCCTAAATCTTTCTGCTCTGCACATGCGTGTCATTCTCCCCCTCTCTTATCGCATTAAGTGATCCGAAGAAATGATAAAGTTTGGTATCTTAATTACATGCTGGAAAGGTTAGCCTGATAACTATTGTCCTCGGGAGCTAACGCCAAAGTCACGAGTTCAAACTCCGCCTTGGGCGTGGACTCCGTTCTCCACGGGCACGTGATTCATACTTGAACCTTGTTACCATACTCATAAGAAACCTCACCACAAATTGAAAGAAAAAAACAAGGCTTCAATGCATCTCAATATGGTTTTCCACTTAAAGTTTCCGAAAGAGGCAACCCTCTGCACTTCATTTTGAAGATGAGTTGTCAGAGATAATCATGCAACAATTTCGAGTACCATCCAAATATTACCGGTGTCAAAGATTAGGGGTAATTCCTCAAACCAATCTTTGACCATTTCATCATCAATTTAACATCGGGGTAGTAGTAGTTTTGAGGGGAGGCGACCGACAGCTAAGGTCATTTGCGCCATAGGGGAAGGACAGGAAAGGATGAAGGGTGGAGAGAAACCCGGCGTCGGCATTAGCCTACTCTTTACGAAAGGCGCCAAGGGGTCCGCGGCTTAACGTCCCATCCGACGGACGGCGTACTCACTCAAAGTGCCCTCCACAAAGCACCTCAAGTAGGGATCGAGATACCTCTGAAAAATATTCAACACCGCCGGGATTTGAACCCGCGCCCTCAGGGTGGGAAGCCAGTACGTTAGCCCCCGCACCATCTCGATCCCCTTTAACATCGGGTCGCGCACAATTATATGTACTGAACGATAGGAAACCGGATGACTACGTTTCGGCCTATTCCACCTATATAACTAGTAGGCTTAATTTTTGGACTAGATCAAGTGCAAAGTAGAGCAGCTAGGTTTGTACAGATTTCTAATGAACAAGGTAGCAGTGTCACGATACTATTAGAAGATTTATAAATAGGAGCCACTGATTGACCGTAGGCTTAAATACAGGTTAAATTTACTGCGTTATTTTGAGGCAGGTTACTTATCTGAGGATATAAAGGACATATTACAGGCACCCAATTACTATGGTAGATCAGAATACCAACGTAAAATCGAGGAGATTTATAGTGGAACAGATGGATGTAAAATGTCGTTTATTCCTCGAACCATTAGAGATCATAATAGAGATAACGACAATCGCGTAAAAGATACCTACAATTGATACCGTACTGTATATATTTGTCGCTATCCTGCACGATAGCAGTTTTACTTAATAGACACATCTTTTAAACAGTTCTACGGCATGATTTGAATGTGCGTATCCTGTTATTGAAAATTGCTGCATGTAAGTACTTTCTTCCATGTGATTAAGGTTTGTCGAGAGCATGAACAAACTAATATTTGCGTAGAGGCAGCATGATTTGGTTTTGCATGTGGTTTTATTCTAGTTTACGGGTGGTGACCTTACTCCCCCCGCCACACGCCCTCGCGGCGGCTGTAGATGTAGATATAGATTAATAACAACGTACAAATTCATGCGAATCAAGTTGAACGAATATTAATATTAGTACCTCTCGTTACATACGAACACGCACACATACGCTTACCTAACTTCACAAAATACAAAACCGCGAGGCATGGCATCGTTTCGTCCGCTAAACAAGAGAAAAACGTAAGAGATGAATTAAGCACAGAGGCAGAAGGAGTGGAAGCATGAGCCGAGAGAGATGAATACCCGAGTGCGAGACGGATGGAGGCAAATGGACGAGTTTTAGGAGGAAGTGGAGTGCAAAAAAATGGATGATGGCAAGGAGGAGAGAGGTGAGCGAGGGTGGAATCGTGATGCTCAGTGATGGATGAGGGGAAGGGGAGGAGAGACGGAAGAGGGGGGGGGGAGAACTCGGGTGTGAGATGGAAGGGAGGGGATCGCCCGTAAATGGAACCCGAATCACGATCGCGGAATCACACAAACGAATGCGGGTTGGGAAAGAAATGAGCGACAAGGGTATGGGGGGGAGCCGAGGGGAGAGGTGGAGGAAGGAGAAGGCGTGGGGCAAAGGGGAGAAATGACAGCACAATGGATGGATTATGGGCGCGTGATACGGAGGCAGCGGCGGTGATACGACCACTCTCCATCCCGACGCGGGAGGAAAAGAGCCCGGACCCCGATGCTTGCCACTGCTGCTAACCGGGATCACCTCCGCGAAACGTCGTACGTGATTTCCCGCGCACCTCTTGCAGCGAGTGAGAGAAAGGAACATGAGAGTAAAAAAAACACACTGAAATGGGCTCGGTTCCCAGTAGCCCCGCCACCACGTACGGTCGGCGCTGCGATCAAGGCTCGCGTCCGGAAGTTTTTGGAAAGCGTCACGCCTGAACGGTTGCCGCGAGGTTCCCTTGCCACCGTCCGCCCCCGTTCTCGCTGCCGAAATTTTGGTCGATCGAGGTTTCTGCGCTAACGGCTTGGAGAAGTGGTTGATTTAACTTGAAAGAAAAAAAACGTGGATTCGAGGGGATTTTTTTTCCTTGGCGTGGTCACACGCAATTCGCATTCAGTGTCTGGAACCCACAGCTCAAAAGGGTTGTACCTACCTAGATGGAGGAAAGAAACTCAACCACAAGTAGAACTCATGAAGAATATTAACTACAAAATAAGAGCAACCCTAACCTCTGTAGAGGACAGAAATGAGTGCCCTTCCAAGAAGGCTTTTGGATAAATTGTAAATTGGATAAATTTCTATTACATTCTAAGATGAATGTGTTTGTTAGTTCATATAATATGTATTTGCATGCATGAAAGTTGAAAAGGTTTTTGCATGAATGTATACGCCACTGCGGTTGTAGGTTTGCATGGATGTGTTGATTTTGAATGTCATGTTGTTCTCTTTTACGAGTGGTGACCTATCACCCCCCGCCACCCGCCTATGCGGCTGCTTGCGGACTAATAGGTAGATGTAGATGAAGGTAAACATTGAAGAGTTAAGAAATGCAATTGCAGTATTCTCGTAAATGTATTATAGTAAACATTTTAGTGGTGTATTGAAGTAGTATGTAGCGGAAATGTATTGCAGCAATTTCTTTGGCAAGTCTTACTATGAATATATTTTTTGATGATACGAAATGCTCTAAATTTTTCAGATAAATTTCAATTTTTTCTCGGGACCTGGGGTAGTTAGTATGATGTGATTCAGCTTAAATACGTGGGCACTCTGCATTTTTAATATTGAATATAGTGACCTTTTTTGTACAAGAAGAGCATGTAATCATCTCATTTTTCTCAAATTGCATGGATTAACTTCCCGAAATCAATTGAGTGCACCTACAATCAATTTATCAAACCAATTGAGTGAACCTGCAATAATGGTGCTATGGGTGTGAAAATTGTTCGTTCTTAGGTACGATAGCTCAAAGAATCCCATAGGTATTTTGACAACCAACTCACGAAGCCTTGGGTATCGACTCACCATCGGCAATTTTCCAGGGGAAAAAAGATCCCTCAACTGAAGCGTTTTTGGCGGCTATGGAATCATGGCGTCGACACTGTTAAAAATGCGTTCATACGCGGAGATTATGCTGAGGAGCGACAGAAATTTCCATTTTCTCGTGTAGGTAATTTACCAAAAATTATATTCGGAGATCTAAGAAATTCCCCCTGCAACACACATTTTTGGTGGATCGCGGAGCATTTACGTAGATTGCGTGACGCAACATAAGTATTACGTAATTTGAAGGCATATCGTAATCCTTCCGTCGGAATTTTTTCCTGATTATCACCACCAAAGTTTACCACGATTGTCACCACGCCCAAAGCATTAAAATGACATCAAATACCTGAGTATATATAATGTGAACCATATCTCAATTAAAAAATAGGGCATTTCACAGGGTATCATACCCTTTTCCCACTAATTCAGGACGAGTGCATTAGCGGGTAATTCCACCAAATTTAATCTTTAGGCATCTCCCGCATTTTCTTTGAACGTATTCCAATTACATGAATAGCGTTAAATGACCTTATTTCGTGGAAGTTAACGGATTGTAACTCAGTTCATGGTTATCATCGTGATTTTAGCGAATGATTGCAGATACTGTGCCTCATTGTGGAACTGTATCAGCCATGCATGGTTAATGATGCCCCTCCTCTTCGAATTCTTCGGAGTATACTACTGAACGTGTAGTCAGAGCATTAAACTTTCAAAAATAGTTCAGGGAGATCCATGTGATGCGCTTAAAAAATAAAACATTTCGATCACACAATTTCCGGCTCGCACCACAAAATAGGATAAAGAAAACTAACTGGAGTGGAGAATTAAAAAAGCAAGAAAAGAAAGAATCTTCACGAAGAAGTGCCTACAAGTCGAAATTGCATCAGGTCCAATTCTGAGAGCAATCAAACGAATGAAAAATCCCCCGATCGGTTTACAATGAGCTGTAATTTTATACAGCATCCATAGAATGCCCCGTTATTTCATTCGGGAATACCACTTCAAATTTAAAGAACTGAGTGTAAAAATTCTGAATGAGCACGGGGATTACAAGAAGATATAAAGAGAGGATTATAAAGCAGCGGTCAAGCCTTTCCCTTTCTCCAGCGCTCCATCCCTCCCAGGCATTATTACGCTAAAACCTCGACCAGTAATAACGAGCACTAATGGATGGATTGATGGAATAGGGAACACCAATTTATGCTCTTAATCTTCCTACACCCAAATCGCTCCAATTTTAGTCATTATTGCCAGATCGCCAGTCAGGGAGAGACAAGGCAGAGAGGGCCCTCGTCTATGGCGAAATCCGAAAGGTTTCCCAGGGGGAATGAAGAGAAAGATGCACCGTCATCTCATTCTTCTCCTCTACGAAGCCATTCCGAAAAATTTACATCATAGTATCCACGCATAACCAGGTCTCTTCCGCCTGGATCTTTCCGATACGTTTTTCAGAGGGCATATTATATTATAAACAAACGATACTTCGTTCTAAGGATTGGCAGGTAAGTAGACTTAATATGAACTGGAAATCGAACTACTAGTATTACCGTGAATTCACGGAGAGAAACAAATTGCGAGTGTGGTTAAGAGTCGTGTGGTACTGCGGAGGTTTGCGCAAATTAATAGTAAGTGAAACATTTATTTCTTTGAGCCCCGGTACATGAAACATTTAGGAATAAAAAAATATTTAGACCATTGCGAAGCACAAATACAGTTTTTGTTTTCCAATTATATATTACCTAGTGATATTCCAATAGTCATAACTTAGACTTTCACAAAGATTTAAGTAAAACATCTAAGTTTAAAATAAGATTCGCATAAATATATACATCTGTATGGGTGTGCATTAGCATATTTTTTGCTAATATTGAATGTAGCGGCACTTTTATTTTTTCGGATGGTGTTCTAGCATACACTCCCTTGCGGCGGGCGGCTTGCGGGGTGTCAGTAGATGTAGAGCTTGCGTAGATGTAGATGACGGTTTAAAGAGATGAAATATCCAAAAATAAAAGAAAAATGGGAACATTCTTAAGTTGAGAAATGAAGTAGTTTTTCCAGACAAATCTATTTGATAAAAACATAATTGTCAGAGATGAAATCAAAGAATTAATATATATTATCCATATTATTTTGAAAACGATCATCGTAAAATTAAAGAATTTTCGCGTGCTTTTTCCCCATGGCCAATGAAAGAATAAGACTGTTATGGGAATCTAAACCCACCAATTCCTGATTATATACCAAAAAAGAAAACGAAAGTTTGGCAACATTTTTCAGACATTTCCACTGCTGATCCTCAACAGCACACCTCACGACCAAAAAAAAAAGACCAAACAGAAATGTGACCTTTCATGAAAAACGCGAAGGGGAAAAAATAGCATTTACGTCGGGCAAGACCTCAATGAAAAATCCAATCCAACTTCACTGGAGTGTGTATTATTTCCCTCGATTTATTTTGAGGGTTTCCACGCTCCTCTCTCCCCCTTGGCCTCCAAGAGACGGCAAAACATCCACATCCACACACAAACGCTCGGGAGTGGTAACGAAAACCAATTCGGCGATATTCATTTCCCGGAAAAGACGGGCACTGAGAGGGGGGGTTGTGCAAGGAGCGAGCGTGAGCTTCAGCCCTTTTACTGTCTCCCTTTAAAGTCGCCAGAAAATAAAAGGAGATTGCCACTGCGAAACATAATTCTGGAGCGAGGGAGCAAGCCCGCACGCGTGCGTATTATGACGGCAGAGCGATCGTCGCTTCAGCAAGCGGCGTCCAAAGCAGGGAAAGAAGGAAATGAGGTGAGGACACATTCAAAATCGCCTACGCGGAAGACTGAGTTCCTATGAAAAGGGCGGAAAGCAGTTCGACGCACGGTTTAAAAAATAAAGGTCTAATTGTGTTGTACACGGAAGTTGAGCCCTCCCCACTGCAAATATAATGAATGAAGATAGACAAAAAAATATTGTAAAAGACTGATTGAAAATATCGAGGAAAAGGAACGCCTTCATGAAGACCAAACCACATATATTTGTGCTATGTATCTAAACTAATAAAATTTGGCAAAAGTCCATAAATAAAGTCCAAAGAAAATCCAACAGATTGGTCAACAATTGTAACAATAAGGCGAGTGTAACGGGCCTTTTAGGGGAATTAGGCTGGGAGCCACTTCAGATGCGAAGAGAACAAGCGAAACCTAGACACTAAGAAAGGTTCAAAACTAACGAGTTTAACGATGGTACTAAAGAAATTGAAATGGCCCTCTTAGGTAGATCAGACCCCAAATAAGGGAGATTGATTCTAGTAAAAATAGTTTCAAATACTCATTCTTTCCCCGAACAATCAGAAATCATAATAGCAAGAAACCGAAGTCACCGTAGAAATATAAAAAACATTTAATTTATTTACAAAATTAAACATTGTAAAGACATCAGATACATTCATAGGTGCGTGTGTATATTAGTTGGTAGTCTGTGAGTTTGCATGTGTGTGGCTTGTAAGGGTTTTTGCATGAATATATACCATGCATTGTTTGTGGATTGTATCAATTTGTGGCATTTGCATGCAGTTTTTTCTTAATTACGGGTGGTACCCTAACACCCCCACGCCACACGTCCTTGATGCGGCTTGTGGGGTATTAAGTAGATATAGCATTGAATGGTCTTTCTTTTAATAAATCCCACCCCAGCTTCATAACCATTTCAGTGACGCTTTTCGTTTTATGGTAACAGTTTTAACGAAACGGGCTGCCCGGCGTTGAACCTTCTCAATTTCCCGAATGAAGCCTTTTTCACAGTAGGTGTAGTTTTTGTGGGAGGTGACCTACACCTAAGGTCATTTGCGCCATTAAGGGTGGATGGGAAAGGAAGGGTGGAGAGAAAACCCGGCGTCGGTATTAGCCAACTCTTGTCGAAAGGCGCCAAGGGGTCCGCAGTTTAATGTACCATCCGACAGACGTCGTACTCACTCAAAGTGCTCTCCACAAAGCACCTCAAGTAGGGATCGAGATACCACTGAAAAATATTAGCTGTCTCCAGGATATTAACCCGGGCCCTCTCGGTGGGGAGCCTGTATGTTAGCCACCGAAACATCCCGATCCGCCTTTTTCACTCGGATCCCATACACTACATGCACAATCTAATTGAGGCCTCACAAAAGTGTGGTAACAACGTTCCTTGACCTTGGAGATAGATCAGACCACAAATATAAGATAGAGGGGTGATAGATTCCAGTTCAGATATATACAACTCATCGTCTTTCCCCGGACAATCAGAAATCATAATAGTAAGAAACCTAAGTTGTGTACAAACCACTGTATAAATATTAAAGACTTTCCATTTACTGGTCAGAACAAGATTGATCGTTGTGTAGACAGTAGGTATATTCGTAGGTGCATGTGTATGTTCATTAATAGCATATGCATTTGCATGCGTGTAAGTTATAAAGGTTTCTGTATGAATATGTACGATTTTGTGGGTGTACATTGGCATGACGTTTTGGCTTTTACATCCAGTTTTACTGTTAATTACGGGCGGTGATCTAATACCCCTCGCCACACGCCCTTGCAGCGGCCTGCGGGGTACCATGTAGATTTATACTTTAAACTGCTATTCAATGAAACAGGTTTCTAGGTGAATACAGAGTCGCACCCAAAAGTGGTAGGACTGATTTTTTTACAAGAATTTTATTGACGATACACTTACATTGACTTAATAATCTTCAAAGTATGCTCCTTGAGCTGCTACACACTTAGTATAACGTTGCTCCCATTCCCCGTACGCCCGCTGGAAATTTTCTTTAGGGATGCCGTTGATGACCCTCGTCGAAGCCTCTTGAACGGCCTTTATCGAGTCAAAACGTCGTCCCTTGAGCTGTCTTTTCATCAGGGGGAAGAAGAAGAAGTCCGGTGGTGCCAGATCGGGAGAATAGGGCGGGTGCGGCGACGTGGCAACGCCGTATTTGGCCAGGAGCTGTCTGACGACGAGCGCGCCATGGCAGAATTTTCGGCACCATCTTGGCGCATACCTTGCGCATGACCAAATCCTGTGAAATAATGCGTTGGACGTGGGATGTAGACAGACCCAACTGGTCTGCAATTTCTTCACTGGTTAAGCGTCGGTCTGTGTTCAGCAGTGTCCTCACTCTGTCCACATTCGTGTCGGTTCTTGCCGTCGACGGCCGTCCGGAGCGATGTTCGTCTTCAACGAGCTCCCTACCCTCTTTAAACAACTTGTGCCACTCAAATACTGTGGAACGGCTTAAGGCAGTGTCCCCATAAGCCTGCTTGATCATATCGAGGGTCTCAGTTGCCGTCTTCCCGAGTTTCGCACAAAACTTTACGGAATAACGTTGCTCTAAATTCAGATTCATTTTGTTTTTCGACGCGGACAAAAAACTTGCTTCACTAAAAACGGTGTCCTCACTCAACGACAGCCCGCAGAGGACTGAGATTGGTGTCGGTCTGTTGCTAAGAGCCCCCCCCCACCTTACCCTGCCAGGCAGACCCCCCTCCACCGCTCCGTTTGCGCCAGAGAAAATCAGTCCTACCACTTTTGGGTGCCACCCTGTATATATGCCTTGGAAATGCGATATTATTTCTAGTCGTAGCTAAATCAATTGCACCATCATTCAAGGATATGTTGGCATCATATTTTATGCTAATTTTATGCTTGATAAATTAAAGAAATGCAGGAGAAATATTAGGTTCCTAGTGTTAGGATTAGATCATCTTAAAACCTAATAAAGTTTCTAGTAATTGGTACTGCTGAATCTAATATATAATAACTATGTTGCCAGAATAATAGTCGGTGACCATTACCCAAAAACATTTCAAAATTTAAATAAACTCATGAATACCCTTTAAACCGTCTAGTATAAATCCATACCTGCAGACTCTTCATGCTTTGGGAAAGGTTGTGGTTCTACGTCACCTTGAAAAAAGGTGCCAGTTTCAATATTAAAAGTTTCCCTAATTCCCGTATTTCTCTAAATTATATTTTCGAAAATCCTTGAAAAAATTTTAAAACATTAAATGCCAATATTATTTGAAAAATAAAAACCCTTTTAGCACAAGCAGTTTGGGTTTCATTTCCGGAAGAGCAGAGAAGACGCCTTACCAAATTTTATGGGCAGTGTACATAATGCTATGAAGTCAAACAAACGAACTTCTGATATTTTTGTTCATATTTTCAAGGCTCTTGAGACGCTAGACACCGACAATTTATTCTTTAAATTACACTCTGCAAGAATAAGTGGAATTCTATTTGAATTGTTTGAAAATTATTTCACAAATAGTAGAGTGCGTTGTTATTAGTCGTATTTAGAGTGAATTTAAGACTATCGCTTGAAGAGTAACGAAGGGCTTTCGGAAAAATCTAATCAGTGTTTAACTATCATCAGTGATAATATAATTTTAAAGGTCAAGATATTGCCTCTGCTAATGATATTGAATTGTGTTATGCCAGTTCAAATTTGAATTCTCTAAAAACAATTGCAATGTGGTTTAGACCATTTACGGCTGTAGTTTTCCGTAAAAAACTAAATATAAATATTCCTTAAATAAATTTGTTATTTTGATTTTTGATATTAATATCATATTGCCATATACTTTTCCATTAGGTTAATTGTGACGCCACTACTTGTAATTACTGTGTTCGAGTGGACAGAGTTGGTAACATTAGGTACTAAGGAGCAACCTAAGATCACTATCTAAAATAGCAGCATCCTTTATCTTCCGTAAATAAATATTTACTCCACCGTAGAGCAAAACTTAATTCCATCCTAAATTATGTTGTTCAGATTATCTGAGATATTCTACGATGCTCTCTTCAACTTCATCTACATCTAAATAATACCCAGCAAGCCGTCGCAAGTGTGACAGGGGGTGTTAGGTCAAGCTTAACTATGGCATAATTTTCTGGGGTGGTGCCTGCTTAAATTTAATTCATCCAGCATTTTTCGGGCAAAAGAGTTCTCATAACCAGGATCATCTCTAAAAAAAGCCGCTGTCATCCCAGTGTTCCACTGAAGCTGTTCCGTACATGGCATTTTTATGTTTATAAGGTTCTAAGAACGTTTTTTTAGACGTAACGGCAAATCCGCCCTCTTATATAAACCATGTATTGGAGCTAGCCGTAGGATAACTTTTCCCACGTTTTTCTTTTCATAGTTTCAACATTTTTGAGATAACCAGTAATATTTTTATTTTTCCCATCATTCATCATTCCAATTAATTAATTCTTCAACCATTATTTTAACATGTTAAGAGAATTATTGATTAATTCACTTTGTACCTTCATTTCCCTTCAAACACACTTATCCCTTCATAAAAGACAGTCGTAGAGAATCTTAAAGGATTTTTCATCTCCGGACTTCAACGCTGACAGCGAGAGGGAAAGCTGGACTGCATTTGGAGTATGCAGGACAGCTAGTTGTCACTCAATTCAACGTATTCTTTCTAACAAACTACTTAAAAACCAAGCGTCAAGTCACAGCGACATAAAGAAGGAAATGAATTCGCATCGTACGGCATATTAGATTATTTTTTTCTCGGGTCAATAGTAATTCGGGAATAGCATAAAACATCCATCTAAGTCATACAATTATTTCATGAAAATACTTGGAGCCTTCGAGACCGGTTTTTCTGGTGTTTTGAAAAACAACCCTGTTCATAAATTACTCAACACTCATCCGATCCAAAAACACAACAATAAATTAGCTCGCAATGAATTTTTTTAAATCAATTAATAAAGTCCTGTATGACGTCTAAAACATGACTGCAGGCGTCATGAAGAGTGCATTTAAATGGTGTCAGATATTAAGCCAATCCGAATTGTGATTCAAGATGCAACGGTCGAGGCAATAGAGATCGCCGTGGGTTGGAGGGACATTGGTGCTTCGACCGTTATACATACGCTTATGTACGGAACGGGAACAACGCGAACGAGGAGTGTTCCGGGACATTGGGAGATAGGGTGGGGGTGGGAATTATGGATAATGCGCTGAAGGGATAGGGATATCGAGGTGGTGCGTGATGCTGGAAGTGGGCCCTTTGTTCGGGATGGTTAAGCGGGATGAGGAGTGGGGGGGAAATGATTCGGCGGCAAAGGGGTGGCGGTGGGGGTGAGAGAGAAGTGTTGTTGGTCCATTAAGGGGCCACACGAACACCCGCTGACATGGAGACTGGCTCCGAAATCTCCTCCCATGCACACGTTCCGGGAATCAAGAACAAAGATGCCATGGGGTTTTAAGGACAGTAATTTGGCAGATGAGGCAGTTCTGACTCGCCAGTTACCCCTCGAAGACTGGCCAACCCTCCCGAAGAGCGGAGGGCACCCACAATTTCAACTATTCGCGTCCATATTCTTATGCCAAATTCCGAATTTTGAACCTCGCTTGTATTGGAAAGTTTCGGCATCATCATATCAAGAGAGAGAGATTTAGGATGCAAGTGAATACAAATTATGTTTTCCCTCATTGCTATCCAGTTCTACATGACCACTCTTTGTATAGTGACGGTCTCCCATATGATATCGGTTGATGTTCATTCTTATTCTCATGCCTGAAAATTTATGTAGAGGGTAAAATAAAGATTTGATGAAACTAAGTTTGCAGTAACATGCGCGAATATATATGTAATTTATATGAAGTTAGAACTAGTGGGCAAAGAAAAAACACAGAAACACTCAAAAAAGAAAAGAACTCACTAGTTTTCGAATTTTCTGTGGTACAAGCCACCTTTCTCAAGGATGAGAAGGAAATAACTGTTCTTTCCCTTTCCGTTGGACCGTACGATACTGTGTCGATGTAAATCTCTTGAAGACGGTTAAAAAAATAGGTAACTGTGCTGAAATACACATTTATAGGTCCAGTAGGCAGCTTAATCATTTGCTCACTTGTTAAAAACCCAACCCTCATCCTCTTCGCGATTTTAATTCATGACACGTTATCAAAGGCAGCATGCGAAGGTCAAATAGCAAGGATATCAAAGCGGATTTTTCAAAAATTGAGAGATAAAAAAAAAGTATCAGAATTTATTTAGGGACAGGCGGATGGAAATTTTAAACATAATCCTTATTCCCTGGTACTGCCTTTATTTTAAAATTTTAGTTTTCATTGAAGATTTCATTGAAGATTTCATCAGGGTCCAAAAATTTTTAAAATTTGATCATTTCCTATAATATCCTATTCTCACACAATGAAGAACGCACTAGGGTCAGGTTGATTTTCTCCGTTCACATAACGCGACCACTCAAATTTAAAATACGGTGGGGAGTGGGAACTATGAACCTTCGAACCCAACACGCTTAATATGATATCGAAGGGAGAGATGAATCTGTGGGCCTTAGTAATGAAATCGGGCGCGGGCCCGAATCCTAATAATTCACTAATGCACATTCTTTATTATAACTAACATGTAAGTCACATTAAATTTCAATTTTGCCTATCTGGTGGGGAATCGTCCTCTCGTACACATTGAAGTGACGGCATGGAAGTTGCTGGTGAGAGCACATATTTCGTGTGGAGACAAACATGGTATGCTAAAATACAAGTATAAAGAATAGTATAACATGTCATAATCTTCACGCTCAAAGTCCCGGTGCCAAAAATATTTGTCAAGAAAAAAAGGGTACAAGTCGAGAAGTATTATTATTGGGAATTATAATCATGATAGCAAAGTATATCTTAAAATAGATGCATTATTCCGGTGGACAATGCTTTCGTATGCAGAAGTATTATTCGGGATTTATGGTCCTGATTTATAAATGGGCACGCGTACACTGAAACTGATACCTGATAACAAGAGTAGACTAATTTCGATAGCAAATCCCCTAGCGATAAATTCTGTAAGGGGGAAACTTGACGTACCGTCATTTTAAGGGAAATATATATTCAGTTGAAGAAAAAAAGCCAAAATGGAAAACATAAAAAATATATAAACATTTGTAAAACTTTCAAAAATGTCCATTTATCAATATTTTTCAATATCCATTTCATCTACACCTATATAATACCCCGCAAGCCGCCGCAAGGGCGTGTGGCGAGGGGTGTTAAGTCACCAACCGTAAAAAGGAACAATACCACATGCAAAAACAACAACATGAAAAACTACAACCATAGAAGCGCACAGACCCATGCAAAAAACCCTTCATCCAACACTCATGCAAACACATATACCTTAAACCAACAAACAACTGCACCCCAGGATGCAGCACGAAAGCCATCCAACACCACGCAAGCCAGGACAAAACAAGCAAGAATGCGAAACTCCACCACCACATGAACATGCAACACAAAACACTCTCCCATTTTCTTCAACTTCCTTCACATATCAAGCTAGGAAAGAAGTAATTCCAAACAAATTAAATATAGGTATAGGAACATGCTTAATTCTTGAGCATATAAACTAACATATTCAACCGATTCAGGCGAG
Organism: Hetaerina americana; assembly: GCF_022747635.1. Lineage (NCBI taxonomy): Eukaryota > Metazoa > Arthropoda > Insecta > Odonata > Calopterygidae > Hetaerina > Hetaerina americana. The sequence continues at coordinate 78,775 of NW_027287009.1, read as the reverse complement.
ATGTAGTGCAGGTTGTTGGTTGCAATGCAATTGTTTGTTGGTTAATGGTATATGTGTTCGCATTAATGTTGGATGAAGGGATTTTCGCATGAGTGTGTACGCAGTTTTGCATGTTCTTGATTTTGCATGCTGTTGATTTTGCATGTGGTATTGTTCCGATTTATGGGTGATCACCTGTGATTTATGGGTGGCCCCCCGCCACACGCCCTTGGGCAGCGGTATATTATGCAAATGTAGAAGCTCGTCATTATGAGAAACAAATTTGCACTTTTCCACAAAATGTGTGGAAAAGTGCAAATTTGTTTCACAAAAACCAACGCCTGTTTACGTTTTTTTTTACAATTCCATTACTCCCGTTGTATTATACCGTATTTTAATACGTTCACGCACCTTTCAACATTTTTATAAATTTACAAACTAGAAAAAAATACTCTCCGTGAATGTGGAGTTAATTTCTTCAGAGATATAATAACGGACTTGAGTACGGAGCCATCATTAAAATTTTCTTCACATTCAGCATAACTTGACAACGTTGGTGGGATGGAAAAAAATCAAATTGGTGGGCTGGAGAAAAAGGTATTCATTTCCACGCAGGAATGAGCCTAATGACGAAAACGCTCGAAAGGCAATAATAATACTTGAGTCAACCCACCGCCCCGAATGGCAACGCCGCCTCCTCCTCCATCATAACCAACCAACGTTCGTTCTGCCGCCCTCCGCCTTCCCCGCGGACCCCCCGCCGCCGCCACCCCGCCCGTTTTGCTGTGAGTTCGAGCAGAAATATGTGGGGCGGGCGCGGTGGAGTGTGCTAAAACAGTGAGTCACCGCACCCGGCAACAGCCGTCCGTGCTCGCGGGGTCTTCTCTTTTTTTTCCCCCCGTTCCCCTCATTTCCCCCACCCACTACCCTCCCACCTCTATTCTTCTTCCTCCTCCTCCATCTCCGTCCTTTTTTCCCTTCCCCAATCCTCATCCTTTTTCCCAGATCGCGGGAAGATAGATAGGAGGGGAGGGAGAAGAGAGAGCGGAGGGGTGAAAGGGGGAGAGTCGTACTTGCGTACACCCCCGACCCCCTCGATCACCTCGCTCTTTTATTCAACTGCCATCCCCCCTTTTGACTCTAACCTCCCCTCCGGGACTCCCATTCCTCCTGCCCCAAGCCTCCGATCCCTCCCCCCGACGTGAACCCCCCATCACCCCCTCCGTGGTGACTTCACCAAACCGTGAACCGGCCGTGAAAATCACGCTCCTCACTCGGGAAGTGGGTGAAACTCGCAATCAGCTGCTGGAGACGGCAGCGGGGTCGGCCCGAGGGATCCCGACACGAATTCCCACATTTATCCGATAGCCGTGGAGAAAGAGATAGATAGCGAGAGCCGGTGTGTATGACCACACGGGGCATGAGCAAGTCGGCAAAATTCTAAACATATTTTTTAAAGTGTATTTATTAGAGCAACACGATATTATAATTATAACATAGCATCGCTGGAAAATTCAAGGAGTATTAAAGAAATGGCAATTTATGGTCATCGTGAATTAAATGGACTAAACGCTTCGATCATTTTGAAGATTTTACTTGCTATTCCATAAGTCACTCAACACACGGAGCATTCAATTCACGACTTCGTGATGTAACAATTACTTTATTACTCATAGTACTTTGTTTGAGGGAGGAGTTGTATGGACATTGACTGATGATGGCTACATTTATTAGTTTCATCTTTCAAAACAGAGTCTTACAACCAACACATCAAATTGTTCAATTCTGCTTACTGCCTACCTTCCGTCAATCCGTCCGACATGCTTATCCTGATGTTACGATTTTTACGGCATGCCAACAACCAAACCCATTTTGATATTAAGAGAATGTCACGTTACGCACATTGGACGGAAAAGATTTTCGAGAATTCTTAGAAAGAACCTTTTTTCTAACACATCGTATCCATTTCCATGATATGTGATAAAAATGGAATTTTTGAATCTAAATGACACCCTATAACCAACCGATAAGGGGTAACCTGGAAGATAGTTGCATGAAGAACAAGCGTGGACGCATCAAAAGAAAAAAATAAAACCATAATATATCTAAAACAAGAATCATATCACTGAATATATGTTAAATATATATGACTAATCGGTTCGGAGAAAGACTAGATACACGAAGAGAGCAGTCAAACTTTTAGAAAGGTGCAGGACACTTACGATTCTTAGGTATCCTAAGATAAAATAAGAGATACAAACTGTTAGCGCAATCCCTCTCGGATGATACGCAATCATAACAAAATGGAACCCAAACATTCACTTAGAGATCAAAATTCAATGATTTAGTCAAACACGTAATGTATTCGCACGATTCATATAGCCATGTACGCACATGACTGCATATTTTCTAATATATATTCAAATGCATCCATGAACTAATAGTTGCACGTGCATGTACGTCTGGCACCCTAACACCTCCCGCCAGACACCTATACCGCGGCTTTTGGGGTATTGTACAAATGTAGATGGAAATCCCCATACTACAAGACTTTATACATTTCCACAGATTTTTATTACACGAGTAAGGCACCTTAAAAATCTATGGAAAAGTACAAAGTCTTTTAAATATGGATATTAAATACTTCCACGAAATGAAGCCTGAAACAGTAGAATATATTAGAATGAAATCATTTAGAATGAGCATGACAATGCGTAATTACATGAATACCCCCATATGAAGATAATTCGCAATTTCGCAGAGCAGTAGTAGACTGGGTAACAACGGGCCCTCGGCCCCCTCCTTCCCAACCCTCATCTCACTCCTCCCCCTTCTCATTCCAATTTCCATTCCGTCCCCAAAATCCTCCCCACTACGCATGCCTCCCCTATTCCAACTTCAATACTTATCTTGAAAAGTAACAGTTGCCCAGAACTAATCTCTACCCTTGCCAAGCCCTCTTGAATTTACCGGGGTGATCGTCACCTATTGGCCGAAATGTTGATCTTCTCGTCCCAATTAAAAATAATTGGCCTCAGGAACAGATAGCTCCGTACTTTGGAAAATGTTTGGGCGACATTGGAAAAACACCAATTGAAGCGATGAGATTCTTTGTAAATGTATATCAACCCTGATATAGATTTTTAAAACATAGAAACACAAAGAAAGGACACACATATATTTGACGTTTCGACGGCGCAGCCGTCAACATCAGATTGTATAAATGTAAATGACGACGGCCGGGCCGTCGAAACGTCAAAACTATATACATGTGTATATATGAGTGTCCTTTCTTTGTGTTTATATGTTTTAAAAATCTATATCAGTGTTTTTATATATTTGTGCGTCGGCGGAGAGTGTTCTATTTTGATTTCAAAAACCAATTATTAATAGAATTAAAAACTAAAAATGTTATACGGAAAGTGGCGGTACAGATATTAAATTACCATCTAATGCCAGGTACCTTCTAATTCCAAGGTATCCCAAATGTTTTTTCTGGGCTGGGAGTAGATAGACGCGGCTGAGATTAAAATACGCGGGCACTCTTTACGAACACAAGACATAGATGGCTGCACCGTACAGTGAGCAGGATTTATAGAGGTGCCGCTAGAGTGATAGGCGTTTTCAACTCTTGAAATGGCTTCTTTATCGCACGGAAACAGCGCTAAAACATGTCCGTTTTCTCGACTGGCGTGGTGGTTTAACACTCATCGAAACTCATCGTCAATTGAGCGGGGTATGCGGTGATGGTGTTATGAACGTGAAAAATGAGCATTCGTGAGTGCGGCTGTTCAAAGAAGGACGAAGGTATTGAGAAAACGAGCCCAAGAAGCCTCAGGCGGAGACCATCAATATTTTTTTCATTATTTTGGAAAAAGGACCCCCAAACAGAAGCGTAACCGCCCATCATGGAATCACGGCGTCAAAGTTGTGAAAACTCTGCACGTGTACACGGAAATAATGCTGAGAAGTTTTAACTTTCTCGTATAAGTCCTTAGAAAGATTTAGGAGACCTGAAAAATTAAGACAGCTCAACTTGTAGCTGTCGTAAAGATTATTTCAGCGAGGCTGACGCTGGAATAGGCACGTGAAAAAAGAAATTTGTCAAAGTTCAGGAAATACTAGGCACCGGCTTGATATAAAATCACCCACACACCCTATGAATGGTTAGTGGAATAATATGTGGTTTTAAATATCCATCATCGATCTATGATTTAATAATTGGAAGGCGTAGGAAGGACCTTACAGTACCCCTACAGGTCCCCCTAGAAGAGAAGAAGAACATTGACTGCTGTAACCACCGACTTAAAAATACCTTATACTATTAAATCTAAAAAGAATGGTAAATTGATTGAATGTACATAATAAGGACCGTATTCACAGTGAAAAATCAATCTAAAATTAGCATTTTCCTCTCCCTGACCAAATGAATACAAGAGATATCAATATTCAAGGCATTTAATCCAACTTGAGTTCATTTGTTGAGTTGTGTTCGGACATGGTTTATGAAAGTATTATACACATTTCTAGGCTCATACATTCTCATTCGCAACTCTTACATCCCCAGTGTGAAAACCCTACAAAAATATAAACATATTTCAAAAATCAATAAAAAATAACTAAATACCATAAAAACCATTAACATAATAATCAACCCGAAGGTCGGTTGGGTATGTTCACCATTGTAGACAGCCATAGTTCACCATAGCAGAGTAGTATATAGTAGAGTTCATGGCCGATTTCACCCAGTACTTAGCCCGGAGGCGTGTGAAATTCACACATCAGGGTAGGGAGGGTCAGTTCCTTTCCGTGTGCGGGTTATGGTTCCCCAGGAAGATCTGGTACCCGAAAAATCATACAGCTTGTGTGCAGCTGAGGGTGCCAAGAGACGCGTGCCCGGGAATCGAACCCGGGCCCCCAGTAGTCCAACGCTCTACCCCTGGACTACCGCGACCTACTAACTACATGCATTGACATTCAAAAAACTAATGCAGTTTACGACATAAAAGCGTACTTCGTTTCAATGCTTTATCTCAAAAGGAATTTGATATTAATGGAAATTTAAAAAGAAGCCGGAAATAGCGAGCCATATCGTAGATTCTTTTTATAACATATACGTACATATGCATAGTATTACATCAGGGTAAAGGGATGTTCACGGCCATGTTTATAACGATTCATCGAACTGCACTTCAACCTGCTTCGATGAACGTCAATAGGGCAAAGGTGTTTCTTTTTCTTTTCTATTTCCGTTACATGTTTGACTTCTCCCTCGAGTGCTCCGCACCGGCAACTTTCAATCGGGCCTAAAACCCTCGCGGGAGGGAGGGGGAGACAAGGGTCCGCAACGTCGAAAACACTTATCGGCCATTGTCGACACTAATTCATGTGTGCAGGAGACGCGTCGACGACCGGGCAGCAGTACGGCGCCCAGTGGCTAAGTGAGAGAGAGAGAGAGAGAGAACGAGTGTGCGAGTACGTGTGTGTTTGCACGGAGCGGAATAGAGGGGGAGGGGGAGAGACATCCCGGGGAGGACCAACGCAAACACCGCGAAGCCATCCTGGAAGCCATCAACTTCCAACCCACGCCTATGGTACCGCCTAGTTAAAACCCAGTGAAGTTCAATCCCAACCCTTCCTCTCCTCCCACTCTCCCCCCGAGCCCAAAAAAATCCCCGAGCCATTACCCAAGGATGCCCACATTACCACCTTCATTGCCCCACCCACTCCCACCCGTTCTACCCTATGCAATCCGTGGGAAACTATCTTGTTCCCGAGGGGAAAATGGAGACGAAGGGTGGGAGAGATCTATGAAGGGGTGGGTTCAATCCCCTTTCCTGTCCTACCAAACCTCCCCGACCACGTCAACCCCCACGCGCACGCATACAACCGTCCCCTTCGGAAACCGTGTCATCGCTTGGACGCAGTCAGTTTAAGACCCTTTCAAAAGCAAGGAGGGTGGATGGACTCGACAACGGCGGGGGACTCACCATCCACCAATCACGCGCGGCTGAGGTTGCCGAGGGAGATTCGGGGAGGAGGAGGCTATATCGACCCTTGGGATTGAGAGGCAGGGGGTCATCGTAATACCGACCCACCCCTTACCCATCCCGGCTTCTCTTTTCTCTCCCTCTCTCTCTTTCTCTCCCCATACAAGCCGACCGCTCACCCTTCAACCCTCGCCCCCTGGTGTTCGACTCACCTCCCCGATGAATAGTGGAGGGTGCCCACACATCAGTCAACGAGGGAGATGTCCCGCGCGGAGCGACGCCCACACAACAAGTCCCAAACACAAGCAAAGAGTAGTTCGCGCAACGAAACCTTAGTGTGTCCAGCGTCGAAACTAACTATTTCCGCACCCGTGGGAAATATTCAACCAACTCGGAACTTTCGGCATAATATTTATTCGACGAAGTGGAGACGTAGAGCAGTAGTACCAGACCGCTACACTGGTCGTGGAGACCACAGTGAGAATTTTACAGAAAGTGACTGTCATATTTCCGAAATACTCTTTTTACCTCCCACAACTGGCGATCACAGGAATAAGAAAAGACATATGTAAATTCGATATTCTCATAAATCAAAGTGTGGGGAAGACCGATGATCACCAACTACACTTATTTTTAAATAGCTGGTGTTTTAAGGTTAAAATGTAGGCAAGTTCAGCGAAGTCAGCTTTTGTCATAGCTATACGGCAGGTATTCCATTGCTCAAAGTTTTACCCGTGTTGCAGGGAGCGTTATCACAGGAGAAGAGGGCTGAGAAGAAATTTCCTGAAGATTCTCACCGTGACACATGAGAAACTTAAACTGTTCATACTAGACCAAATAAATTTGAAAAAATACAATGAATTAGCCCTATTCGAACTAAGAAAGTCTACTTCTATCAGCGACACTTCGGCCATTGGTTAGTGAAATGTTTGAGAGTACATAGCAGTCGTTCGATATTTCTTAGCCTTCATGTCAATTTCGATTGTCAATATGCCAGTATGACACGCGTAAATCATATGCATGTCTTATATCAGACCCAGGTGTCGAAATACCTTGAGCAATTGACAGCACTCAAGTTTACACAACGTCCACAAATGAAGCCGAGGTTGAAACTATTTGCATGAAGTAGAATGGTAAGTGGTCCATCAGATTAGCACGCCCGGGTTTTAATTTCCGGGCAAAATTGCTATACCTAAAAATTTCCTTTATTATGCCCTAATTACGACAAGGAGAGAGCAAAAAGCCACAGCTGCAAAGGCAAACAATCGCCGTATGTGTATAGCACTGAGTGGCGTGAACAATTAGATGTCCCTAAAACCCGAAGGCTTCATTTCACAGTTAGAAAACACTAAAGCACGAATATTTTAGAGTCACAAAAGTACTTGATTGATGGTAATTTTTCACCATCTTTCAAAGCGTTCCTCAATATAGGATGGCTAAAGTTTGTGTCTGAGCTAGATTTCTCACTCCCATTCCGTCCCAAATATGCATTTCAATCAGAAGCAGGAGTATATTATAACTACAGGGACTGCACCCAATTTAGATACTAACATGTTCTTCGTCGTCCATTAGAGGCACAGTGTCACAAATATCGACAGCTAATTCGATCTGGATTAAACTGAATGTTTAATCACCAACCGGAGTCCTGTGCTGACCCCCTAAATTGAAAACGGTGCTCTTCTCTCAAAATGAAGTCGAAAATCGACTCGATTTATTGAAACTGTTACCCCTCATCACGTATGCGATGACTACGACCACAAAGGTATCAGAGTAAATAGAATTTTCAGTAGCAGAAATAAAATTTGGAATTAATTTAGGATATGAGAGGTAAAGTTTTCACTGTTTCCACGCTGCTCATTATTTAAAAGTGCACATGACGACCGGAAGGGGACGAATAAAAATAAATGGGTGGAGAAATGAAACGAATATGTTTATTTTTTTAATGTCTGGCGTATATTTATGTCGTCTTTTAATAAGCGCCCTGAAATATTTATTTCTTCGGTCTTGTTTCACTCAGTGATCACTCTACTCGTACCTTGCCTTCCATATTTGACGTTTACGTCTTACTTCCACACTCACGGAAACTCAAAAAAATAACCGAAAAGAGTAATTTTATAATGAGTGACCAACTGAAATCATAGATTCATCCAGAATTCTTTTTTCACAAGAACAACGCCTAGTTTGGCAATATTGTCATTGCAGATAGAAGGAGCGAACACCAAATGAAATGGGAAATGTTACAATAATTAAATTCACATGGTATCGCTACAGGCCACCAATAGGATCAGTGACAAGGTTTGATTTTAAATCAGGCATGTAACAAAAGTTAAGTGTAAATGTTAATTACCAATAACATTTTATGCTAAATAATTCAAATATGTTAATTAAATTTTTCAATCGCTTCGTATATTACGATACCTAGGTGTAAATATTTCTTTACGCATTATAGACGAGCTACTAGAAAAATAATACGCCTAAGTGTACAATATTAATGAAAACTCACAAGGGAACTTGGCATAATGCTTTTTTCTACTGTAACCATTTGATGTTATTCAGTATAATTAAAAGGGGTGTTAAAACAAACGACAAATCCTTCGAGTGCATTAGATCGAAATCTTCCAAATTAACATCGTCATATAGATTTTTTTAAATCTCCCCAATTCACTGCAATCCTCTCCCCTTCCTCCGAACCTTCTAGCCCTCCGAGCATCCTTTAATAATAACACCGTCAACCCCGAGAGAGAGAGAGAGAGAGCCCTCCCAAATCTCCCTTCTACTCCTTCCGCACGGGTAGGTCCGAGATTAAAAGCATCATCACACGGGGCGAGCGGGGGTTGGGGGACGGAGGGAGTGGGGGTCGAGGCACGTGTTGCCTCGGGCCAAACTCCCCTCCCCCACTCTCACACGCGTCCCCACCTCGCGGTGTCGTGGTCACGGGATTTTGAGCGTCGACTGATCGATCGAGGGCACGCCTCCCTCCCCTCTCCACCCCCCCATTCCCCACCAGTGCAGAAAAGAAATTATTGTCGTGCGGTATCGGGGGGAGGGAGGAACGGACGGCGAGGGGGGGGGGAGAGAGAGCATGGGACAAAAACGTCGCACCATTCCCACAGCGTTTCCACTTTTCTTTTTTCATCTCTTTGTCCATATGCGGAGGTGGGAGTGGAATAAGAAGGGTTTGACCAGGCCTCTTGTGCTCCTAAACAAAACCTATCAATAATGCCCCTCATATTCGAAGAAATGCCTGTCTCACACCTTGTCTCCCGGAAGGCAATAAAGTACCCAGTGTGATGGCTTATCCTCCGCAGCAGCGGAAGTTGGTTCGACTAATCGACTCTAGTGGAAGTCGCTGAATGATTCAGGTGACTCAGAGGGATACCGGAAGCAAACAGCATTATAGAAATGATAGCACGTTCAACCACTAGATATTCCGGGTACCCACTGCTTTTACAGTACAATCGTAATTATTCACTCACACCTAGCGTTTTCTACACATTTTATGATTTACTATCAGCTTTAGAGCAGTCCAATGTGTCATTATATCAACCAACCTAATTGCAGCCAATGCAATCATTTTTCGCTCATTTCTCTTTTAACTTTTGGCTAAATATCTTTCCGTTTACGTCGATCGTCAAACATTGGGAACAAAAGTTACCGTCTGCCGATGGCAATTTGAGGGATTCGAGAATTATTTAAGCTGGGTCAACAAAAACATTCAAGGTGGTATAAAATGTGTCCTTAGTCATGTGGACGGCAAGAAATGATAAGTATTTAAGGCTCAAGGAAGGCCTTATTATTTCCTGGAACTATTACATGATTCAGAATGGCGGAAGGTCAATACAGCTGGGAGAGAACCCTGTCATTACTGAATATTCCATTTACGGCAACATTAAAAATTTACTAAAAAATGCTGCCTTAATTGCAAGTTGAAAAAAACTGTTAAAATACAGCCAGGTCACATTTTTTAGTGATACGTAAGAAGAGGAAATGTGAGCCTTCCTCATGGTTCAATAACTTTGGCCGGTAAAGAGACCATTCTTAATCTCAATAAATATTCATTCATAAGTAAATCTTGAATTTTTATGAGTGTCATGATTTAATACTGTAAAACTACTTAGTATTTCTCTGAATTAACTATCAATGTACTTTATAAACCAAATTATAGTTAATTTTTTAGGTGTGACAAAAGTTTATAATAAAGACATTAAAACTTTACATAGTCTTTCTATTTACCGGTCTGAAATACGAAACAAACTCTGATACTTAAAAGGACGTGAGCAATGCAAAACAGAAATTAGTGCTCGTACGGTATAGACCACCCAGGTTAAAATGATGGCAACGACGAGAAAATACGACGGTGAAATTTTTAAATTAGCTACTTAAATCGATAACACTAAGCCAATTTATACGGATAAATAAAAGCATAAACATTCTGGCTGATGAATAGACATTAGTTAAGACATTAGAATAACATTATTTAATTAAATTCACTGAAAATGGATTCATTAAAAAATTCCAAAACTATATACATGAAACACACAAAAAACAACACCATGTCAAATTGGTCGTAATTATTTAAGACATTAGAGTACTCTCGTTTTACAAGAGCTAACGTCAACAAGCACATTACCAAGATGTAATGCGGAAAGAAAGTCGAGAGAAATATAAAATTAACTTTAAATACAATTTACAGTTACATCAGCTATTAAAATGTTAGGAACAATAAGAGGTGACTTGGAGTATACCATGTTGGATTTAAATTATGATTATACCGAAGACCTGTCAAGACTCAAGTCAAATAAATTCTAAATTAAACACGAAAAACCTCCTCGGCCAAAGAAACAGCGAATTGATGTGGCCACACGCCGTTCATGACCTGCACTTATTAGTTCTTTATTACATTCGTGAAATCCTAATAATTAATTTGATAGCCCCAGTTAACAGTGATGGGATTTGATCTGCTAGATTATAAGGATACTTCTGGCTTGTTATCACGAGAAAAACTTTTCGCTGCCCCTATACGATATCTACACAAATTGTAATAAATCAATACCATGTTTAAGTATTTTAGCGAAAAAAATCAACAAAAAGGATCTTTCTCCAGTATGACTCGGGAGTTTTAAAAAATTCTCCATAGATTTTCCTCCAACGCCTATCCATCTAACTCACGTTTTTCCTTACTGATTTCATCTTATTCGGACTCACCTACAACGGTTTCTCATTGATAGATATTGTAGTTAAATAAGCACTCCCCTCCACGTTTACCGGGTCTTGATGACTTTAATGGATAATGAAGACGCATTTAAGTTTAATATTTTTGGATTTTACTTATTCCCATCAGTATCAACATAACCGTTGAATTGGAATCCACTGATATCTCTAACTTCGACACTTATTTAACTTGTTTGTTATATGGTAGGTCGAAGCAGAGAGAGGGGAAGTTTCTGGTGTTCTGCATCTACATTGTGTAAACGCATAAAAATATCCTTAGACTGAAAAAGTTATACTTTAACGTACAAAATATGAAAATAGATACATTACGCGAAATTGAAGAAAATATATTGCATCTTAAGCGACTCTGGGGTTGATTATACAGTAAGTATTACCTTTATAGCAGAGGAACTATAGGTAATACTTACCTATAGTTCCTCTGCTTACCTCTGTTCCTCTGCTGATATCTCGCGTCCACGTAAAATCTAGTTTATTAGTGAAAACATAAAAGCCAATTTTCTCATCAGAGCAGGGGACACCCTCCCACCTGCGATTCACGAGGGCACGTACCAGGTCAAGTGCAGCTGTGAAAAGTCTTATGTAGGACAAACCAAGAGAGGTGCCCAGTGCAAGATAAAAGTACACACACGGTCAGGAAGAGAAATCTGCCATAGCGGAACATGTCTTGGCGGAGCCAGGTCACACAGTCAATTTCACGGAGCCCAAAAATCCTGCCCAAAGAAAAGCGGTATTTCCGAGAATCATCAGAGGAGCCGTGGATACGAAAAAAAGACACAACAATATGAACACGAATGACGGCTACAACCTTCAGAATACTTTGAAACGAGTATTCCAACCCAAAACAAGATATTCCTCTTCTATACGGCCGGAGGTGGTTGCTATGGTCATCAACCAATTAGAAAGCTGCAGCCGGGCTGACGCTTCCGCGGCCATATGCAAGTAACAGTGATTGGACTTCTGCAGATAGTAACTGAAACGTCTCCATCAACATGATGCCAACGTGGAGGAGACCCATACACCTTCCTAAAAATAGGAATTCATGTGTCTAGGCTCAGGAGCCAGTGAACATTTACGGACTGAGAAATTTCTGCGCATATTAATTTCTTCGGAACCGTAATTTTTGTCGAAGAAAGTAGGCTTAAGTAAAGTAAACACCGCACATGGTCGTATGGTTCCGAGAAGAAGGATGAACTCATGGAATCCGACTTCGTACTACGCATTTGTTTCCTTAGCACATGAACAGGAATTTCATTTTTTTATTACTAAGTGGTCTGCCGTTTGAGGTACGTTTTTGGGTGAGACAAAGACTGAACACCGATTCATTTCCCCTAGGAAACACAACCCGATAGGCGACAGACAGTACAATAAACTCTAAACTCCGCATATTTCTTTCCTCCCTTCATTCCGTCAAACATGCTTATCCTTTATATTGAAATGAACTAAGTTACTAAGACATTCCACACAAACCCAATTACTAATTTAATTATTTCATTTCAATATTTTGGGTAAATTCCATTATGTTACGCCGGAGACAACAAATGCCTATCCCTTAGCTTGCGCTCTCCCCTCTATCGCACTCTTCAACGTCTCACTCTCAAATAAAATACAAGTAATGTACACGCATACACTCGACATCTTGTAATCTACATCTTGTATTCTACATCCATATTTCCTGTCTCTTTGGGATTTCTCCCGACAAACCTCTCTTCTCCCCCACCATTCCTAGTACGTCTTCGTTTGTTATCCTTTCTGCCCATTTCACTCTTTTCATCCTTCCCCAAAATCACATTTCAAAATCCTCCCATCTACACCAATTATCTTGCTTCAGTGACATGTGACAGTGCATGTTTCCGAGGCGAACAAAGCAACGCTCAAAAACAGTTTTCACCGATCTTTACTTAACACCTCCATTCAATGCCCTTGCGATCAAAACCCTCCTCATTTGATATATTTATCAAATGCAGCATTAGTGTTCCTCCTCAGACCTCTGTCACAACATTCCTTGTGAGACAATGCTTCAAGACTCCAAAGCATGGCTGTGGCTTAAAATCAGGAGATAAGGAATAAGTAAACTCAACGAAGGGGTTGTGGGCCTAAGCTGGCGAGATGATATGCTACGTATACTATATATTGTATCAAGTTTGAAGTGCGCTCATGAAAAGCAGCGCGCCGACATTCAATGCTTTTGATGCCTAATAATTGAAAGTACATTACGGACAACGTTTCCCAGGGGAGAAATGGACGCAAGAATCCCCTGGCGCTGGCTACGCGCGTCCGCTGCCACTCCTGGGAGGGCCTCTAAGCACAAAGGTTCGCACGTGGCCCCCTCACCGCCCACCCTCTCCAGTAATTGAATTCGCATTCGTTTTCCGTCCGGGGATGGAGGGCACTCCAAAAGTTACAGCCCCGGTAGAGGAAGCGGGATGAAAAAAACCCCTTTCATCTTCTCATATCGTTCCTCCCTTGCCTCCCTTATTGAAATATATAGGTTTATGTACATATATGTATGTAGTTAAATTCATGGGCACATAAAATCTGCCTCTCTCTCTCTTTATCACGATCCTTGTGTGGGCAACATAAATAGGCCCCCTTATTAAATAGCGCCGGTCAAGCATTTGGAGTGTTTCGGCGCCCCATCTCCCTTTTATTAAAAATGCAGAGGATATGTTGGGTGGAATTAAACTAACTAATTAGATTGAGCCCGTGGACCCGGCTCCAGAAAGTGCCTCTAATTGCAAAATCCTCGCTTATTACCGGGAAAGAATTGAAAGTTCATGGGGATACTGCGTATAAATGGGATAGTAGTTGAGTATAATTTATTACGAATCTAATGCCGTTGGGATTATTTCTCGAGATATGTGCGTGCAAACTAAAGAATTACGATTAAATTGGACAGAGTATCAGTGTAATCCTGTACTACACTCGAAGATGACTGATGTATTGAGAGCTGGAACGAAAACTTACATTACCGCAAGTTTTATAAAACCGCCTCCGTCTAATAGCTATTAGAAATACTGAATAATTAAACTCTGTATTTGTCCACAAACGTTTCATCACGCTACTACCGGTTTCGACGCATAGGTGAGATCATCAGGTACAATACCTTAAAATACAAAATTTAAGTATTCAATGATCATGAATTTGAACAAGGAGATACCTGAAATAATCGAATTCAGCAATTGGAAAATTTACATTAATGATCCCTCATGATTCCCTCTGGAGAGATTCTATTTCCTCCCAATTGTTATTGATAGTCTTCCATTTTAGGTAGGTTTAGATGAAAACAGGCTGAGCAATCCTTTATTCCTCAGCTCAGTCTGATATTCCATATCCTTAAACTGTTCTTCAATTGGGCATATTTCCTATTTTTAATTTTTATTTTTTGAAATTATATTTTTTTGACATTTATTTATGTACCCTGCAAGCAACCACTAGGGGGTGTGGCAGGGGGTGAATACACACCGGACTAATTCTTACCCGAACATGACCCTACCGCGGTCGGACAATCTTATTATGATCCCTTATCGTTCGTGGAAAAAATGACATCTTAAATCTGTCTGTTCTACACTTAATCTCTCAAATTTTATTGACAGGATCTCTCCTATCGTAGTAAGATGGCGGTAAAAATACATTCTCAACATAACTGCTAAAGAGACGCCCTTCGAATTTAAGTAAGAGCTTCAACCTGGAATTTAACTTTCTTTCTGTGAGTGATTCCCAACCTAGCTGCTCTAATATTTTGGATACGCTACTAAGCTTATCATAACAGCGTTCTACAAAACTAGCTTCTCTACGATGCACGCAATCCAATTCGGCAATTAATCCAACTTCCTTCGTCCCTCAATCCGTCCAAAATGCCGATCATTTTCTTCCCTTTGCCACACTGCCTAATCTTCTTACCTCCATCACAGTCTTTATGATTCCATCCCCAAATACAATGCATTACATCCACCTTTTCTGCTTTTTGAATTTCTCCCAACAATCAATTCTCCACCCTTGCCATGCCTCTAGATTTTTTCTTTTCCTCCCATTTTACCTTTTCCATCCTTCACACCCAATTCTCAAGGGCCTTCAAATCAACGCCTATCGTCTTTGCTTCAATCGCCAGGTTTACTCGCGACAATTATACCATTCAGCCACCATATTTTACAATTTTCCAAATCGTTTAGGCTGAAATGCACTTTTTCATTGGATGGAAAACTTAGGATCGCCCTAAATCCACCAAATCTTCATACAAGTTTTGTCAGTGATCCATAGTAGTTGGGTGAGTGAGATGATAACTTTGGTTTCTAATAACACACCCCGAAAAAAAACAAATTAATCTGCCCGAAAACATTGGGTCTGACAGTAATATATTAGTGTGAAGCCGGAACTGGAAATTCGTTCCGACCATTAATGGGAGATTTAAGAGAGCCCATAAAGTCCACAATCCCTCTCGCTGGTCACCATTAAAAAAAATGGCCCAATACGAGCCGTGATATCCATATCTCACGAATCGGAAGTTTCTCTCCACATTGGTGGCTGGAAGGCGAGGGAACTAATTCTACTCTCTCTATGAACTTAATGGATTGACGCGAACTGCAAGTACACCCATGAGAAAAAAACTCTACAAGCTACGTTGAAAAAGTACGCTTTGATTACGTGACTGGCCATATGAACTCTCCACTGTTGTTCCTAATTGTACGCACCAACCCTTTGACTACAACCTTCTATTACCAATAACGACCCATAAGACTCAATCGGCTTCAATCCCCTCCCACATCCTGAACTGTATTCCTATAGTCCTCTCCCAATCCCACAAGTTCGACGTCACACACACTTCAATTTCTCCACCTCTCCTCACTTTCCCTTTTCCTCTATCACATGCAACAAATAACATGCCTCGGCTGTTACTCAGCGTCTTGATAATAACTCGTTCATATCCGTTCATCAGTATTCCAAATAAAATATTAGAACAACCACACAGCTTCAATTTTACTCTCAAACTGAAGTTAATAACTTCCATATTTTCTTGCATCGCTATTATTCAAGCGAAATCTTAGACGAATTGTGACATTGCTATAATGTTAATACATAAATATGAAGGCTCTTAGGTACAAGTTGCGAATTCATTACATCAACGCGATGACTCAGATACGAGCTATACTATATATCGTATATTTAACTTTGTACTATAATTTCAGCATCCTTATGATGCCAGGAAATAGAAAACATAAAATTGGATATCATATTAAATTTCCTATCATATATTTCATCGTAAATAATAATATTTGAATGATTAAGATGGACCTTTAATTCAAAACCTAGCAAAAGTCATAGATACCGTACACTAAAAGCAGCCTAGGAGATGCAGCGGGTGTTAGGTCAACACCCTTCAGCCGAAAATCTATTGCATGTTTTTTTCCGTTTCCCAACCAAAAAATCACGAAAAGAAAAAAGCGAAACTTATTTAAAATAAAAAAGCGAATTAACGGAGGTAATACTTTCTGCGTTATATGCTGGAGGTTATCCATCACGGATATGAAAATAACTTGGCTAATTCAACAGTGAGTTTTTCATTCACTGTGGAATTCACCATGTTATTTTCAATAATGCGAAAACGCGTATTGTTTTGCAGGATTTATCCATTAAAACAGAATAAGGGCTCAACGCCGACAAAGTCTGGGGAATGCTCATCTACATTTACACAATGCCCCGCAAGCCGCCTCAAGGGCGTGGGGTGGCTTACAGGCTTGTGGGGTGTTTGGTCACCAAGCGTAAACTTGAATAAAACCTCATGCAAAACCAAATTATGTTACCTCTACACAAATATTAGTTTCTACATGCACTAGACAAACCTTAATCACACGAAATAATGTACTTACATGCAACAATATTTAATAACAGGATACACGCATTTAAAACATGCCGTAGAACTGTTTAAAAGGTGGGTCTATTAAATAAAAAGGCTAACATGCAGGAAGAAGCAAGCAAGATATCGACAAATACACACACGTACACTACCAATTCTAATTATCTCCTACGCGAATGCTCTTATGTATATTATTATCTCTAATGGTTCGAGGAAAAAATAACATTTTAAATCTCCCTGATTTTACGTTGGTGATCTAATCTACCATAGTAGGGAGGAGGATTTTTATGGAATAGTGAAAATACGTCCACGCGGGGGGGGGGGGGAAAGCAACAATCCTTCAACCCACGCGCTCACACGTTTTTGTCAAATTTCTCTCAAAGCCTCGGCCATACACTAGCACACTTAAGACTCGAAGCTGTTCCTCCATTCTCCAATTCCCTCCCCATTTGTCTCCCGTTCCTATTTTTCACGCCTCGGTTACGGCTCTCGGGCGATGGTACAACAACCGGACGGCGGAGATCCAGCGAAATCAGTGAATCAGAATGCTACGGATGGCATCATTTATATAAATATCCCGGAGAAAATGCGAACGAGGGAGACGAAGTTGGGGGGTTGAAGAGGGAAAAAATAGTCGACCCACGATGGGAATGGGGGGGGGGGATTAGTTTTTCCCCGGCAACGGATGGGCAAAATGTATATATATCGAATGGCAAAATGGGGGGCCGTGGGGTAGGATTAAGAAGTATTATTTATTTCTCTCGACCTTAAACGCGAGGGCATTTCCCAGGAAAAGAGATTGGAATTGTTACCTCAATTTTCGAGGGACTGTCACCGGCCAAAGCTCTGTCCACGCGCGCGAGGCAGAAGACAAGGGCGACAATGCTGGCTGAAAAGGACTTTCGACCAATCACTTAAAGGTCAGCGCGGGAGGGAGGCCAAAAAAAGAGGGCGAAAATGTCGAGAGAGAGATGGTTTATTTAATAATCCGTCCTCCGATGCATGAGTAATAGATCGGGCGTGACGGGACGTCGACGCCGATATATCAAATATCCGAGTGAGATAGAGAAAAAAATATATACAATAATGCATTTCCAGATTTCTCATCGTATTGGAGAGGCATGGACGGCAGAGAGAGAGAAAGAGGGAGGGAGAAAGAAGGGAAGTCCTTCCTTTGTAGATGACAGTGAGGGTGACAAGGGGAAACGACAGAGAGACAAACGTTCGCACCACTCCGGAGCGAAAAACTCCTGAACGACTTACCCCTGAAAGTCTATTAAGTTTGTTTCATTCCCAGCAGATGTCCCTTAATCAAGCACGATACCACACACAAAAAGAGTGGGAATTCGGCTCAGTTGTACGTAAGGTCGCAACACACATGAGACAAGCCCTCGGCTCGAACCGGAAGTACGAATCCCTGCGATGAATAATCCAAGGGAAACAGATGGGGCATTCGAAAGGGATCTGGGCATAAAATGTCTACGGTTTGAGAAGTTTACCGGCCAACCATTGTTTGAGGAATGAGGGGACGATGATTTGATGGGCAACTGCTCCAGTAGTGCGAAACTTTTATGTGCAAAAATCATGGTTTTACCTGCATTATACCTTATATATTAATATATTTGTATGTTGAATGTCCATTTGGTAATAGAATTTCACTTTCCTATTGTTTTAAATTTTAGTTTGCACATTGCTGGATAAAGTTTTCATCTACATCTACATAATACCCCGGAAGCCGCCGCAAGGGCGGGTGGCGGGGGTCACCTCCCGTAAAAAGGAACACAACCACATGCATCCAAAATTATTACTACATTCTAAGATGCGTTTGTGTTTATTAGTTGACAGTATATGTATTCACCTGCGTGTTATCTAAAAATGTTTTGGCATGAATTTATACACCTCTATGGGTGTAGGTTTGAATAAATATGTTGATTTTGCGAGCGGTTTTGTTCTCTTTTGACCATTACTCTTTTGTTCTTGACCTAACACCCCCCGCAACATGCCCTTGCGGCAGCTTGTGGGATATTATGTAGACGTGGACACCGTAAAAGAAGAGAAAAGGACAATAGAAGAATAGAAAGAAAAATAGCCGACAGAGTCCAACGAAAACATCAATATTTGCATGCGGTATTTTTTTTAAATTACGGGTGGTGCCCTAACACCACCCGCCGCACGCCCTTGCGGCGGCTTGAGGGGTATTAAGTAGCTGTAGACTACGTTTATGAAGATAAAATAACTTTTGAAATTTAAAATATTCATTCAACGAAATAAATTCTGGCCGTGTTAGCCAAATGTGTTACGCACTCGTCGGATAACCCAAAGATCGGTTGTTGGAGTCCTGCCTCTGTCATGAGTGTTGTGTCAACCCTGGTGATTCGGCCCCTGGGAAACGTTATAACGAGCCAAAAGCTTATCGGATCTCTAGGGATGTAGGGTCTCCCAGAGACAACCGATAAATAATATAATGTAGCATTTATCACTCTGCAAGAAATGAAAAAATAATAATCATTATTAATCTACCGGTTCACGTGTTTTCCATTTTCCGTTCACAGTTTTGGATGGACAAAGATTACACCACAGTACAACGACAACTCTCTTGCCTCTCCAAGCAAAACGCAACCAAACTTCCAAAATTACACTAACCTAAGTTAAATATTCTAAGCAACATCAACATAAAATGATGTCATTCAACTAAAATTAATTAAAGCCAATAACACAAGGGTAAGTAATCATTATTATCTCAAACGACTTAAGATAATTTGTGATCCCAAAAAAAAAACCTTCCAAAACAAATTAAATTTTAATTAAACAAAATGATTCCAGTAAAGAATACCTTTTTTGATGACCTATCTACGTCTCTGAAGTACTTTAGCGTCGTATTAGAATGCTTAAAAGCAGGAATTCTACCCCGAAAAGGATTCAAACAAGCGTATCCTGAGTCAACATTTGTTAGTTTATTTTCTCAACATTTTTTCTTTATTATTTGTTACTTTTTTGCATGAATTTGTTGACTTTGCATGTGGTATTGTTCCTTGTTACGGGTGGTGACCTAACACCCCCCGCCACACGTCCTCACAGCAGCTTGCGGGGTATTATGTAGATGTATTTTCCAACGTCACCGGCTGAAAAATGAATCTAGCGACTCTGCCATTGGAACTTTACGTAAATTACCATGGATCATATCAATCATGCATCAATATTAAGGTTAAAGTATAACGCTATGACATTAATTCATCATCGATTTTAAACAATAAAATAACCTTGAGTCAAAAAGAACAGGGCTAATTTTCATTTCCACATTACTCCCAATGACTGCGAAACTCGATTATACCAACCAGTTCATAATTCAAATTTTGACAGAGGTCACGATACCCGCAGTCTCATGAAGTCACGATCATCAGCCTAATGGATTTCACCGAGTTCATCCCAAAGCCATACACATATATTAATCAAATCAGGGAGAAACTCGAAAACGCTCCCGGTGGGAAATTTTGCCTGAGCTACAATTCGCTCGCTCGTAGATGAGAGCAAAATGACCCGATTTCATGATCAAATTGGGAGAACAAAACTTACGGGCCAATTACGGGTGAAACATTTGTCAAAACGTACGGGTTATTACGTAAAAATGAGAAATTGGCATTATTACTTCTGGTAGCAGTCTTATATTACGGAACTTGAAGTAAAATATACCAAGTCTGAATGTAGTGTGCACCCAGCATTCTTCTCATTTCACTTCTTATTTTCACTGTGAACGAAGCTTTAGGGCGAAACATCCACCGCGGCAAGAAAAAACCGTTGTATGCATGTCGTAAGAACGAATATTTACCGCGTTATTCACAGAGACAAATGATTTTCCGATTTCAACGAGACCTTAATTCTAATTACTACCGCTGTAAGTTGTTCCATCCATCCTTTTGGCGCTCTAAAATCTAAGACGGGTTTTGAATGACGCAGAATGAGCAAGTGCCAGATGTGAGATCGTTTTGTTAGGAGTGGCAAGGAAATGTTTACTGAATCATACACTCTTTTACATCCGAAAGATGTAAAAGAGCGTAAACGATGACTGCAAACGATGGAATACCGAAAATAATAAGCACTTGATTATTAGGCATATATCTGTTTAGTAATAAAATATTTTTTTGGTAGTTGTGTCCATCCAAAAAACCTACCTTAACCGGTAGATTACCTTAAAAAAATATATTAAAAAATCTGTTTAGTATCTAGTATAACTGATAAATAAGCACCATTCACTGGGTTAAGTAAGTTTTTCATGGGACTTGGCTCTACGCACTCCGTTCTATGCGGTTAGTTGGTATCTGGTCTCCTTATGCGGAAGGATCAACAAATGAGATCGCCTGAAGTGTAGGGCAGCGAGATTTGTCAAAGGAGTTTATGATGAAAAATAAGTTAAACAGAATTTTCGACAGATCTGGGGTGGGATATGCTCGAAAGAAAATCTTAAGTAAATTAGGGACCGATTAGTATCCTAAAGGATTCAGCACATTTAAAAAATTCCAAATTACTATCGAGGACATGATCATTCATTCAAGATTAGAGAGAAAGACTGTATAACGGATAGGTTTTATATGTTTTTTCCACGAAAGTAACAGATGCTGCTCACATCAACTGGGGAATAAATAGAATCATCATTCCGTATGTACGAGCATATATATGTAGGTATTTACGTGTGAGTACGTATAAGTGTATATACTTTAGAGTATGAATATGAATTTTTGCATCTGCGTGTGTATTCCTATGCATACGTGCTTATGCGTACATATATTTAAAGTAGTAGATACTATATTTAACAATAAACACATCACTCTCGTTGCATGACTTCACGTGAAATAGTGGTGGTACCATACCTCTTCAGTCCAATAAGTGGTTACTAATTCATTTCATGCCTAAATTTCCTTTCTGTAATTGTGACGCAAACATGGAAGGTGACTTTGTCTGTTCGTGTGCGATGCATTCCTGGAGCCTGGTGTGGATACACCCCCTGCCACACACCTTCCCGGTGGTATGCATGCCCAGAACTTATCTGATAACATTAAGAAGACAGTCAATGTCATATAATGTCAATATGAGAACTTGTTTTAAAAACTTTAAATCGAGAAGGAAAGGTAAAGCGGAATAGTAAAAAAAATTATTATATTTTTACATACATGGTGGATTCCGAAAGTAATGCAATTATTTTTTTTAAGTAATTTATTAAAATGATTTGTTCAAACACTTAAAATTCTTCAAAGTGCTGCCATTGAGCCTCTGCAGATTTTTAAAAGGGTAGACGGGTAGTAACGATCTTTGAAGTACTCAGTTCTCCCGATTACCTAATCTACGAATCGCAGACCACAACATTTTCATGTGTAACAAATATCCGTTAAAATCTCTACGAGCATGAGAGCACATTTTGCTATCGATATAGCCAATATTACCTTAATGAAGAGCCACGTGCCATCACCGTCAATATTAACACAAGCGATCAGACTTTATATTCGTTCATAATTCCTCTTCCTCCGCTTTACTTACATACAAGATAACCTGGAAGCCACCGCTAAGGTGTGTGGCGAAGGGTGATTACACACAAGACTACATTGAAAGGTACGTGTAGTAAAATAAAGTTATTCAAAACATAAGAGACCATTCAGGGTTAATACTATATAAAGCACCATATTGTTACATTAATTCGCAAATTAAAAAAAATATATGATCAAAAATTGCCGGCTAAGTTCATTTTCAAAAAGGGGAAACAACGAACGTTCCATTTGAGGATTACCTGGCAAACAAAAGCGAAATAAAAATCTCCGGGGCATTAGGCGTCTGTTAGTACACTCAAGAAGACTTCCCCGAGGCGAGGAAACTGCCGGTACATTTCCCGACGAGGCATCAACGTTTCCACGCCAACAAACCCCGTTGCGTGAACCGAGGAACGAATTCACGGCAGGGGTGAGCCGAACAATTATCCCCGCTCCGTTTTCCAAGTGCCCTGAGAGCCCGGCCGGAGGGAACGAACTTTTTTTTTTAACACGACTTTGCGGTTTTCTGCGGTTGTCCAAAACGCGGAAAGAGTACGCTGGGGCGAGAGAAAAGGATGGAAGAGATGCTGATGACGACGCTGATGAAAGTGGACGGGTGTACGTGTGTTTGTGCCACTGCGTGTACATGTGTGTGTGCGTGTTATCGGGGACGAGAGGAAACGAGAGAACTAGAGAGAGAGAGAGAGAGACAGGAGAGGAAGAGAAAATGAGGGGAGGGAATGGAAAAGATTTGTAAGCTGCTGCTCATCATCTCCCCCCGTCGCCATGGCAACGGATCAACACCCGGCAAAGGAAAATTCCTTTTGTCCGTGGAGACTGGGGGGTTGGGGGTGGAAATAAATGCGAGGGAGGGAGATGAGGGCTGCAAAGGAGTGGAAAAGGGGGAAGGAGAAGAAGATTAGAGTAGTTCTGCTGGGCGTGCGAGGAGGAAAAAGACGGGGAAGAGAGAAAGAAGCGGAAATAATGAGAAAAGAGAAGAGGCAGGAAGAGAAAGAGAGAGAGAGATTGCAGAGAAGGAAAGAAGGAGTGTGTAGAAGGAGAATTTTTTTTGGAGACGACGTTATAAAGATAGGGATTGGTCGAAAGTGACGCATGAAATGGGGTTTTGGAGGACTTGATGATTACGGCGTGATTAAGAGATCCGCATTAACAGGTTTAAAATGCTGACTGCGGGAGAAACAATAATCAGTATTGATTAGTTTATCCGCGTTTTTATTAGCACAAGACTTGTGGGAGGAGTGGGCAAAAATTGAGTCCGTGCTTAATGAGAAACGCCTCCCACTTAACC
Source organism: Hetaerina americana (assembly GCF_022747635.1). Taxonomy (NCBI): domain Eukaryota; kingdom Metazoa; phylum Arthropoda; class Insecta; order Odonata; family Calopterygidae; genus Hetaerina; species Hetaerina americana. The sequence continues at coordinate 54,898 of NW_027287009.1, read as the reverse complement.
CTTTGGCCTACCTGGCGCTACGTTTGCGAAAAACGCAAAAAAACTTGGAAAAGAAAAACGCTTATCGCTGAAATGAAAACATTTATTTTTTTCTTTGAAGCTGGAAATGGAGAGAGAGGTACTTTTTCCGGCGTGTCCGAATGTTTCTAAGCATTCCTTGCAAATTGAACGTTCAAAAGTAAATAAAATATTGCATAAGAAGCTCAATTCAGATAAAAACGGTCAAGCGTCCTCTCCACTAGGAGTTGGATTCAATTACTCCTGCGTTCCACACAATAAATTCCTTACGCTTGAGCCATGCGACGTGTCCCAAGCTGTTACCCGAATGGAATCCCAAATGAGTAAAACCCTACCAAATTTCCGAGGAACAAACGAAAGACCACGAAAATTCACCTACCGTGAAGTAATTTCCTAGGCCAGTGATTTACTGCCCTGGTTTTAGCTGGTGCTATTCCCTCGTACTAATTTGACGTCGAAAGTATCCGAGTAAAGAGAGAATGATGTGAAGGCTGGTCGAATGTTACGCAAAAGGTAAGAGTAAATTTCCCGCTGCGTCACGATCAACTGACTTTACATGGGGGCCATAAACAAATATGCATTTTCCTATCGATCATTTCACCCTAAGGGACAACGATCAAAATATATAATAAGTAAAAGCAATACCTGCAACATTCTTTAAAACTAACGAAAAATACATTAAATTTAAGCACAAAGTAGGATTTCGCAAGGAGTAGGGAGATGAGGAAAGGGTCGCGGAGTAAGGACGATACAAAAAAAACTAGCGAATACTTTGATGTGGAGCGCGGTAACTTCGTCAGTGAGGAATTATGATAGGCGATCTTCAAAAAAAAATCTGAAAGTTTTCGTAGTGTTGGCGTAGCTAAGGATTGCAAAGGTAAAATGGCGAGAAACGAAAACATACGAAGAAGTTGCCGGTGGCGGTGATGGTGGTTGAAAGAGGTTTGGGAGACATTCAAAAGGCAGAAAAGATGGATGTACGGCATTTGATTGGCGGTGGGATACTGAAACTGTGATCAAAGGGAGAACGTTAGGCAAAGAGGAAGAGGGAGGGAGGAAGAAGAAAAAAAAGGGGGAAAGGGATACGGGGAAGGATTAAATAGGCATAAATCAAAAGAGAGATGGTACTTTTTTCCACACTTTATTTTACAAGTCGACCGGTTTCGTCGCATAGGCGACATCATCAGGATGATGTCGCCTATGCGACGAAACCGGTCGACTTGTAAAATAAAGTGTGGAAAAAAGTACCATCTCTCTTTTGATTTATTAGAATGGATTTCCACAAAGTGAAGCCTGAAACCATCGAGTTTATCTTAAATAGGCATGTTGAACGGGATGAAGGGGGGTAGACAGCGAGAAGGATGAAATAGGATTTTACTGCATTCTAGGGTATCAAGGTTGTGTTTTGCTGGACGAGACTTTAAAATAGAGTGGTGCTCAGTCTGTATGCATTCAAATTCTACCTTCAACGGTAGACTTAAAGTTTAAAATAAATTAATTTTAACATCACACGCCTTAAACGCAAAATTGTTATAAAAAATGAATGAGATAACTACTAGCATTACGGGGATATCAAAAAATTAACTTCAGAGTCTTAAAACTGTTGACAAATCGCATGCAAGAACGTTTACAATTTCCCCGAAATTTATTTTAACAACAGCGCAATATGTACCTCAACTACATCTACACAATAACCCGTCCACTATCGACGGGGCGAATGGTGGAGGGAGTCAGGGCGCTAGTCGTAAAAGGAGGAATATCAGTAAGTTAATGTACTCGTACAATAGCACTCGCGTAAATACGCACACACAATACATGTACCATATAAATCATGTGATGATCGGTGTGCTTGACTAAAGCATTCAATTTTAAGCTTTAAGTTAATATTTTCAGGCACTTGGGTTCGATGTTATTACGATTGCGTATGGTGCGAGGGATGAACTAGTGCTTGACTCCGTCTTTATCTATCTCTTTATTTTATCCTGGTGGCCGAATCGACTCAATGTAATCTGGCCACATTGCAATTGCCTATGTGACGCAAGAAAACTCAAGTGTTCCGAACCTTTCTAAAAGTCTAGCCTTCTCTCTTCGAGAATCAAGAAGCTCCCAGGGTAAATCCCCCAGCATACCTGTATCCATAACGAGTATTTGATTATCGTAAGAATATTCAACAAAAATAATTGTATTTTCTTTGAGCCTTAATTTATATCATCCCTTGAGTACGTTGCGGTGTTGAAATCGGTAAGAGGGCCTTGTGGTAGAGTGAAATGCTGTATTGTGTTTTGTAAGGAGATGGTTAGTTGGTAGATGTGTCCATCCAAAACCTACCTTAACCGGTGGTTTACCTTAAAAAATCCAATTCCTTAGTTATCATGTTCTCCCAAGAATCCCAAATACCTGTCGCTAATTCCAAATGAGTTATTACAAAAATATAGTCACACCTCGCATCTACCTTTTCGTTACATTTTCCTAAAATCTGTCAAGTAAAATTTACCTTATCTAAGGCGAACTCACGTATTCTTCTGATGTATTTACCACATTGAATGATTGATTTCAGTATTTGGCAGTATATGCATATTCAGTACACCCGAGTTTTTTACCTGTTTGGTATAATGCGATCCCAACTCTATAATTGACGAACTGTTTATCTTTTCTTTTTTTTCTCCAAAATTTCAGCGCACTATATTTCCTAATATTTAATTCTAATCCCAATTTCTTATACTACACATTCTAGTCTCAATCGATCAGAGCGTATTGCGCAACCTTGCGACGACCTTATTTCTCTGTAAATCACTGACTCATCTGCAAATAAACTAGAATTGCTGCTACCGTGGGAAGGTAGGTCATTCATGGATATTAAGAATAGTATGGACACTGTACTACTTTCCTGGGGCATCCCTAAAGTCACGCCCGCCTTTAATGAACTCACGCGATTTCAGTCTACTGTCAGTCCTCAGAAAAAAAACGGGTGGCGAACTTAAGCGCTCTTCATTATCTTAAATATTTGACCTAATAAGTCGTTAGCAAGTAGGTCTTCTTCTAAATTACGTTCCTATGAAATACACTATTAACAAAGTCGAAAAGTCTTGTAGATTTCAAATATAACCATTCCACCACGATATGACTAGGAGTATGATTTGAATGATCCTTGAAATCATTGATACCCCACAAGGCATTGCCTCCCTTCTTCAACTCCTCATTATTTTGAGCTGAACGCAATATTGAGATTGAACTGACGAACTGATTAACGTCTCTTTTTATTTTTTTTTATGACGAACTGATATTGAGCATGAACTTTTTCAAAGTAGTCCCAAACCACTTAAAAGTACTTTTGACTTTCCTCAGTCCTCGTATAGCGTAGGCCATTCTTCGTAATGTCTTCGAGAACAACCTCAGACCTCTTTTATATTGTCTTTGAGGTTTCCAATCGATAGCGTCGTTGTTTCTTGATGATGCAAATGTGAGTAATAGGAAAACGTTACACAAGGGTCAAGATCAAGGCTGTAGAGAGCGGTACGGTGCACGACTAATGCCAAACTTGGCCAAGTATTCCGTCACAGCGTTTACTCCACTAGGTCTCACGCGATCATGACACAGCCGCAAGCCGTCCTGATGAATTTCTGGTCGATTCACTGCAACATGTACATCTACATGATACCCCTCTCTGGCTCTGCCATCAGCAAACAGACGATGCATCTCATGAATCTGTTCATTCCAACTGCCTCCTCCTCCTCCGGAGTCAATAGACGTGGAACCCATCGGCCAGAAACCCTAGGTTTTGTACGAATATGATCGCGCAAGACTTTGAATATTCTAAGTATTGACATTTTTTAGGATTCATTGAATCGCTTCGAATCGAATCCTTCTCTTCCCGTTACCTAACTACTTAACGTCTTCATAACAGCTCAAAGTATTCCGTTACTCTCGTTGGAGTAAGAGAGAATACTTTTCCATAGTTTAAACCTGGAGAAAGTTATCCTTTAGAGAAATTAGAAAAAAACCTTTTGATTTTCAAAAAACCTTATAGCGGTCTGACCACTTTCGTCACATATTAAACATCTTCGGGCACAATCATTTACTCCTATAGATGGCAGCATTTTTTACCAAGGTACTCATAGTACCACAAAGACTATTCTCTTATCCCGCCATGATTTCTGCACTCATTAATAAAAAATATTTGTCCAGTTCCCACTGCTAAGCCCCCATCTTCAATTACAATATATATTAACTTTTTTATTCATCTTTCTTTTTACCCATTTCCTTTTTTCGACCCTTCTCTACATCTGTAATAAATATCTTTTTATTAGGTATTCTACCGGTTAAGGTAGGCTTTTGGATGGACATAATTATTTATTAAATAATTTGTGACCCCTAGCAAAACACAACATCCTACTCTACATCAGGTACCTCTTTATATCTCTATATGTACGGAAGAAATTTTAAGGAAAAACCACTCAATGCATAGAAAATGCGGGGATCGTCCCTTGCTAATTCTCCTCTCTCTCCATTCTATTCATAAGTCTCCCGCTATTTCTAGTTGCATCCAGGACAGCCACCAAAATTCAGTTAGAAACCGCAACAACGGTAACTCGTTTAGGAATTAAAACACCTCAAAAACCCGTGGTGTCACCGACCCCAAAAACCACACTGTGGTGAGTATTTACGTCAGTAACGGTCGGAGAAAAAGTACACGAGAGGAAAGGAAAAAGATTCTTATTTTACTCGGATCTCTCCCACTGATTAAGAGAAACGGGCCGGGGAGGCAAAGGGAAATGTTCGCCGCGGGGGTGTGAGAGCGGAGAAAGGGACATACATGATTACACAAACGCACTCGCATGCGTGTAAAATGCCTTTCTAAGCGGGATGAACAAGCGTTTTGGGAAACACCGAAAAGTTCCTTCCTCGCGATAATGCACTGGGGGAGAAGAAATATGCGCTCTCGTGCGAACAGGATGGCGCTGGGCCAGAGGGCGAACACCAACTTCCTTACACGTAACACTAAGGGTCCTCCTCCACCGAAGTACGAAACTGAGGGCTATCAATCACCCTAGAAGACGTGGACCGTTCATAACGCATTCGAGCTAGTAGGTTAAAAGACGAAGTAGCCACCGGCATTGAGACCGTCCATACATGCAATACAACAATTTCATAGTGTAGAAATCATTTGCCTTGAGCTGGATTTGAATGATTTTTACACTCTGAAATTTTTGCATTGAAATGCATATTAGCCGACGACTCCGTTTAAAGTTACTGTTGCGGCATCTCCCGCAGTTTCTTTAGAACCATCCATATATTTATATGCATTCATCTACATCTACATAGTACCACGCAAGCCGCCGTTAGGGCTTGTGGCGAGGGGTCACCACCCGTAATTAAGAATAAAACTGCCAGCAAAACCAACAAATTCACGTCAATCTACACACACAAAATCGTATGCATTCATGCAAAAACCTTTACAACTCACACGCATGCAAATGCATATACTATTAACTAACACGCATACGCACCTACAATATACCCTATGTCTACGCAACGGTTGACCTTGTCCGGACTTGTACATTAAATGTCTTTAATATTTATATAGTGACTTTGGTTTCTTATTATTCTAATTACATACTCGTATATTCTTACTTGTACTAATATGTAGATGTATTACGAAAGCTCAATCAGGTCGCACATTGTAGTCGTACTCTCCCCACACAAGGAAGCGTAAATCTTAATGGAATAGTCCAAATACACTACCGACCTCATCCACAAACCTTGCGTAAGAAACCGGAGACTTTTCTCACTCGCGAGCCAATGAAAATTCAATACTACTTTTTCAATTTAGGGTAAGACGGTTATTACAATTCACAAATTGACCCTCAATATAAAATACCATCAAGGCGATTGGGATATTCTATATAATATCGAGGATTTCAACAAATCAGTCAGCATGGTTTGCCTTTTGGCTCAGTAAAACATTTGTAGAACTAATTTTAAACGTATTATGGAAATTATCTTCCAAGTTGAGTTATTTGCTGAGTTAATTTGCTGTTATATGGGTTGAAAATTAATCGCTTATGAGTCAAATCCTGTGAGTGGCTGGAGGCTTTATCGACTTCGTCATCATCTCCATTAGCTTCGTCCAAAATTGAGCAACTTTACCGACATAGCAGCCAGTCAACCTATAGTTTCAGTAGATTGGTTGGTTTAATCATTGGTGGACTTCGCAGTGCAGCTTACTACTCATCCAGGTCGGGTGGATTAGGAAGGAATTAATTTCCTGAAACGAAATAATATTATCCATTTTCATTTTAGAGGGCTGCATAACACCACGTGATGTTGCACAGAGATGGGTCAATCCAAAAAAATACCTGCTTGAACGTATCATTTAAATATGAATGTGTGCATTTATGTCAAAGCATGGAGTCTCGGGAACGCTTAGCAAATTGAAAACGGAACAGGCCAGTTTGGTATGATTGATTCGATTACACAAACCATTTGATCCACTCGGTGATTCCATCATTAAGAATAAAGTTAATATCAACGTCCCATCCTTAATGGACATTTAAAATGCAAAAAAAATCTTTCTGCATCAGCAGATAAGAGAACTAAAACGCGAAGGCTTTTAGGCCGCCAACATTCGCTGGTTTCCACCATCTACAAATTAATTTTTCAATGATTTCGTATAAATTTCACTTGAATCATTAATTATAATTATGTTATTGAACTCCTCACAGCTACAGTATTTGGAAACGTCCAAAACGGTCTCGATTTAAAAACACTCAAAATGATATTCTGATATTTTTGTATATATACTTTTAAAGACATCAAGTTTTTAGGCAATTTAAAGCATACGTATTTATTAAAGAACATATTAGCATTTCTAAGCAGTGTTTGAGCATGATCACCTCTTTATTTATCGAACAAAGACTTTCTCCTCAAGGTATTTGTGTTCCAAAATAGATAATTTTTATATATTTATCTAATGGAACAAGGTTCCCTTGCGTTGTACTTTTTATCACCATGTCACCTAATAATCATGAACGCTAATGGGATTGGACCACATGGTCAAAATAAATGCCCAGTGAATACCTACGGTGTTTATAAATAAGATCGTTCTAGACCAGAATTTAAAGAAAAATAAAGTTTCACGACGACAGAAACACTTTTTAGTTCTTAATTCACCGTTTCAGATTTCGACAGCTCCTTGGAGTATGCCGAATGCAAGGAGAACTTTAATTTCCATTCAACAATTAATCGTCGGCCGGTGCCATAGAACAATGTCCTCAGAGCGATTACAAAAACAGGGCACCAATGATAAAAAGAACTGATAACTGATGAAATAAGCTGCATTATAGTATATCGTTTTTTCGGGAGGTATTTTGTACGACTTGGGGCCATGATAGGGCATTAGGGAAGTTTGTGTAACATTACAAAAAAATCGTTATGAAAAGGAAGAACTAATGGCTCGAGAAGGGACGCAAAGAAAAAAGCTGATTTGAGCACCACATTAATATCAGTGCGTTTGAGGCATTTTTCCATCAAATTAAAATTAAATAGCATTTAATAATAGTCCGTCAAGGGAAGTAAACATGCCGTCGGTGAAAAAGCCTCAATTTAATTTTTTAGGAACAACTTCCTCTCTGTGGTTGATAATTTGAATATCGAAGTCTGCTCAATCGGAAGGAATTTTTTTTCAATTACAGCTTAATCGTGGATTTGACGCGATTGGAGATGGGGATATTTTTATTGACGATTGTACACAATGTTATTTATACTTATAAGGCCAGCTTTGAACTTTATTTCCGCAACCAAACGGAAGTTTTGCTTAAAGGAGTATTGTGTAAACCGAACGTATGATAATACCGGATTTTCTCTAGAGTAACTGTTTAAAATTGAGTGTAAAATTGATTAGGAAATATGTTTTATTAGAATTTGCTCCAACTGATGCATGATTCATCCGCCATTATATAGGACACTCCACTTCCACTTGCTAATGTTAAGAAGAATTTATTTTTTTTAAATAAGACTTCAGTTACCTTATACCAAATTAGTGCATTATATTCATATCCATTTTCCGAAAATGTTTTGTCATTGACGACTGGAATTGAAATCGCTCCCATTAACTGCTTAAAGCATTAATAATATCAAATGCTAACGAATGCACAATTTATAAATACCCATGATCTCTCGTGGGGTAAACATATTAGACAGATATTTGGAAAAGTTAACCGAAAATTACGTTTCGCATAGAAAATTAGATTTCATCAAGGAATTTTGGGAAAATTCGATGGGAAAGAAGAAAGAGTGATATTACTTCTTGTTTGCCAGACCTCTACTTTAGTAGTATCTGGGATCCACATGAGGCAAGTTTAATTTAGGAGTTAGAATGCGTGCAGTGCACGGTGGTGGGATTTGTCAATGGAGTACATGACAAAGACAGCAGTTTGACAAAATTGTTGTAAGTTTTAGGGTGAAGATCCCTCGAAAAACGAAGGTTAATTACGGACTGAATCTCTTAGGTAAATTTTAGACCGATCCGTTTTCCGAAAACGTTAATCACATTTAAAAAATCCCAAATTACTATGGAAAACATGGTCATTCATTCAAAATTAGAGAAATGGACCGCAGAACGAAAAGGCTTAAGATGCCGTTTTTTCCGAAAACAATTATAGACAGTAACACCTACTGTATCCGTTAGTGTCATCCAATGCAGTACGGTATTTCCTTTTCTTCCTCTAGTAGATAATCGTCCTTTCCGGGCAAATCATTAACTAATTATAACCGTTATGCTCAATGATCAGTCATGAATGCTAGGATTGGTTTTACATCAGCCTCACCCACACTATCCTTCGATTTGTTCACGTTTTTGTTTTCCTTCCCTATCCCTCCCGCTAATATTATTTCATGCATCTATTTATGTATTACTAACTAGTTCGTTCACTTTTCAATTGCATAGTGCCCAAATCAAGCCATTTCGTCTCAAAACGTACTCGAATACGTTATTATCTCTTCGATAGAGTGACCACAAACGGATAAAATTCTCCTTTTTTCTCTTACTCTTCGCAAAGCTCATTCTTACGTGTTCCTAACCGAGCACTTAGGGTCATAATAGTCCTTAATTCCAGCAGTTTTCTTTAATATCTATCCTATTATTCTATTCTCTACTGCCTTACTAATGTCTCTCGATAATGTACCCATGTAGTGCTGTCAGATATAAATTGGCACCGCTATTGGATGGAGGTTCCACCACTGATTACTAATACTAGCACAATTTATCATATCCTAGTGCCGTGCAGCCAGAATATGATAGTTAGCAATTGTTACTATAGTGCAACACAAGATTTTTCGGTTTTTAGTGAGGATTGGAGGTCACTGGGAACTTATCCGTCCCATGAATGATTTCATTAGCTCTCTGTCTTCGTCGTTTGATTTTCAGAACATTCTCTTACCGTGAAACCTCATATTTCACCAGGAAATTTATTCTCTGTAGCTTCCTCCTCTTTCCGTTTCCAAACACAAACATGGTGAATTTATTTTCTGGAGAAAAAAAAATGAAAATACTGCTTTCACAGCAGATAGCGGAAGAGCAGGGGGGAGAAGGAGAAGAGAGGTAGTAGGTCGAAGAATTGTGGGAATCATTTTGTCCTCTAGTGAATGTGTGCGTGCCTGTATTCGTGGGTGCGTGTGCGGGGGGGGGGAAGAAAAAATTGAATGCGGTGGCCCAAGATGCCTTTTAAGTGCGCCGTAAAAAAATTCTAGCTTGATGGCCATAATAACCTCCCGCCTGGAATTACGGTGGGTAAAAACGTTAAGCGGAGGAGAGATGGGAACGAAAGTGAAAGAAAACAACCTAAGCGCGTCGCTCGGGAAATTTGGAGGCACCCCATGAAGGATGCACCGCAACGAATGGACTAGGAGGCAGCAGCGCTGACTGAAGATATTCCCCCGGTGTACCGTTACATTACTAAAATTTACTTCTTATCGATGAATGGCGATTCCCGTATTAATCAACTTCAGTAATTACATCAGCCCAGACTGCGTTGAATGCAGGATTTATTGTCATTGCCTTATTAAGGATGACGTTGTGCAGGTGTAAGTGTGCATATTTCTTGTCGTCCTGTATTCGATAATTAATTGATTAGCTTTTTAGTGCTATTAAGATTTCCTTGCGTGCCTACCCATTCCCTTAAAAAAAATACCAAATGTGATTTCGTTCAAAACCTCCCAGGGACCTAAATCAGAATCACACCAACTTGGAGGAGCTTAGATTTTAGCATGTGGTGGGCACCTGGCATTCGTAATTCGTTGCGAAACCAGAAACAAAAACATTTCCGAGACCATTCGTTTGGTGTCACAAGTCTATGAGATACGAGGAGAACAATCCCGACTGAGACTTTTAGAAAAGTTCAGAACACACGAGTTTAACGACGACACTAAAGGAATTATCATGGCCCCACACTACTTAGGTAGATCAGACCCCAAAGATAATTTAAGGGAGATGGATTTCAGCACAGATGGATACATATACTCATTCTTTCCCCGAACAATCAGGAATCATAATACTAAGAAACCGAAGTCAATTTAGAAATATTGAAAACATTTAATTTACCACTCGGAACAAAAATAAACATTTCAAAGACATCAGGTATATAGTATATGCAGGTGCATGTGTATGTTAGTTGGTAGTTTTTGTGTTTACAAGTGCGTGGTTTGTAAGGGTTAATGCATGTTTTCTTTTTGGGATTGTATAAATTTGTGGCTTTTGCATGCGGTTTTTTTCTTAATTACGAGTGGTGCCCTAACATCCCCCGCCACACGCCCTTGCGGCGGCTTGCGGGGTACTATTCATATGAGGATGTCTCTTAGCACGCTCATCCTCATTAACGTGGACAATGTACCCATCTCTATTGAAAGGGAGGATGTTGCTCAGTTTCTTCCTTTCTTAAAACTTCGGAACACTATTTTCTGTGACTACCACTATAAAATTTCACCGCACGGAGTCAATCTGCCAATCTTTTGGTAACGATGTTTGATAAGGGTCTCGAAGAGCGAGTAGCATGCTCATTAGTTTGAATTTATATCATGATCGAATTCCGTATGATGCAAATTAGTTGAAAGTTAAAGCTGCTGTTTCGTAACCAGCACGCTCATCCAGATGCTCGATGATCAAATTAGAAATGTTTCTCATAATTGGATATTAAAATCAAATCCACCCAATCGATTCAAAATATCTAATACGTTTTCTTGGCATTTCGCTTCGACAGAGGCCTCATTCTATCCAGATCGGATGAGCCAATGATTTGCCACCAGATCCCACATCCCTAGCTAGCAGAAGTAAAAAAGAAAAATCCGCTCCCTAGGAGGGGTTGACGAAGTTAATGAGATGAGCAGAGGGTGAAACGGGAGATGCGGCAAAAGAGAGAGGGAGAGTGGGGGGTGACAGGCGGCCAGGGTTTTGGGGGAGGTTTCCGTCAAGAGGGTATGGTCAGGGTGAGAAAGGAGACGGGGAGGATCCATAAAGTAAGGCCTCTTGTGGGAGAGGGGGAAATAGCACAGGGTACAGGCAGTGATGTAAGATCGCCCCGACCGTCAGGGTCGTGGCAAGTTGGGCTGGAAAGAGGCTCTAAATGGAGGTGGAAATGCACCGGGGAATACGCAATGGGACTGCTGGAAAGGAAAAGGGAGCATGGTAGGCATAATAAGCGGTGTTGCCAATTTAAAATCCATGCTCACTAACAGTGAGTTTTGCAGATTTATATCCGAGGATATCTTGCAAAAAGCCGTTTCTCAATTCGCAAGGCGCAACGCTGAGAAACGGAATGTTGAATTAGAATTGATAACCTCAAGCCAAAGTACATAATGTTGGGGATGTCGCCAGTTTTCATTAAGGTGAATGACTATACTTCCCCTCATATAATATTTCCATGCGGAATCTATAAAACCTTATCCGATATTTTCGGGCACAAGTGCGGGAAAATATAATTTAAAAAAGTCACTCCTTGTGCAAAATGAAACAACGTCAACAATTGGGTGGGATATCATACAAAAAACGTATTTATGCTTTGGGAACAGTCTTAGTTTCAAACATGCAAAATACCATAATCTTCATTCTGACTCACACTGACTCGAAGACTGACAGATGAATAGCATTTTAATTTCGGGTATAGACACTAATGTCATTAATTAATATACACGCACTTATATAAATATATATGTGTACTGCAGTCAATATATTCCTCCCGATTATTTCCTCCTTCTCTTTTTAATTTAAATATATTTAAAAAATTAGCGAATTTACTCTAACCTTAAAGAGACCTTTAAACTTTAACAAATGTGTAAAAAATATTTTAGTGATACATTAATAATGATGATACCACACAACTGATAACATGCGATTCGAAAGTAATTTTAATCGTTGAACGGTACACTAGTTTTAGAGTCCCAATCAATCAGTAGGTACAATAGAAATGGTTGACAAAGACCGCGGTACATGTAATTTATATATTTATCACAGAACGTAAATGCAGATAAGAGTGAAGGTTAGCGATAATTTAGCCTTGTTCGCCATGCCACAAACCTTCCCGTTTAAGGAGATCACTACCTAGTCTCGAACGCGAGTCAGGCTGCCTCAATAATCACCAGACATTGATTAATGCATACAAGAATCTCCCTTCAAATGTGCCATTTGGCTCACACATTCCTCTTAATTTTTTGAAATTTCAATTTTTTGCAGATGTGTTTCCTTCCCCTTTTAGAACTAATAGAATCCATTTTCACCACAAATCCTGAGTTGGCAACACTGGATAGAGATGGATGGGTTGGGCTAGAGGCTGTGAAAAACACCCTCTCCCTACCCCCATCACTGAAGGGGCATGGAGAATGGAGGGGATTGAGGGGGGGAAGTAAATACGGGATTAAGGATATAGTCAGAGTAATGTGATCGTAAATTTTATTATACGACCCGGAGCGATCTCTCGCGAAGGTTCGCACGGATTTCCTCCTTGAAGCTCACAGCGTGTCCGTCCATATAAATATACTTTTATGCGAGCGTCTGTCACCCCCAGGAACCAGTGACTGATCCCCTTCCGAACTGAAAGGCGTGTGATCTGCATTTCCATCCATTGGGTGGTAGTAAAGGATTATATTTTGTTCCTTAAGAAGGGCTTGTATTTTTTTCACCCCTCATCGTTCTGTGGGATAGGGTTACTGTCAAGTTGGACGAATACATTTCACGGCACAGTCAAAGGGCTGGTTCCTGCCTGTCAACAATCGCCATCCATGTCATTTATTGCAAGGAAGATATTCCGAGGTTATTATTCCCTGGCGGAAGGGCGACCTTCACTCGAAGAGATTTGTGTGGATGAAGAAGCAACCAACCATCATGCTCATTTTAAGCGTGAATATTCATAGTCTTACATCACCCAAGTAGACCTTCCGAATGGAATTTTAAGCACTGCCGAGTTATGCTTGACAGTCCCGGAATGAGAGCCAGTGTAGTTTTCAGAGTGCTTCAAAATAAATATTAATTCGGGTGGAGGAAGGATGACGGATGATATACGGCAAAGCAAGAACTTAAGAAATCTAAAGTTAAGTTGTGGACTAACTACAAAGAATAATGATATATGTGAGCGAAAGTACACATTTTATGCGAATTATTGACTTCATTGCTTAGACTTTACAAAAGAGATTTTGTTTTTTCCTGCAATTATTATTGATGTAGGAAGTTCAAACGAGATAAAGGTTAAATTTCGCAACGAAAAAATCAATGAGAAAATTCGGTTACAGATTTATCTTTCAGTAGTCATGCGCAGATATCAAATTAAAATTCTTAGGCCCTGGAATATATTAAATAGTATTAACTATCAAAAGATGATGTGGCCAATTCAACCACAAAATTTTGACTCGACGAAGCACGAGAACGAATTAAAACTACTCTCCTGTCATTGAGTGATATTGACATCATCTTGTCCTAGCTAGGTTCTAGAAAATAAAGATGAATATTCCACGTATCTTAACCCATATTCTTCGATCCTCCTTAAATACTCTTTTTATAAATATATTGAATTAATTATAATTAGATTTAATTGAATTTCTTTTAGATGTTAATACGAACATTAGAGTCATGCTATTCGTGACGCATAAAAATACGGATATGTCAAAACACCTAACAAAACAAGGTACAATATGCTTCGGAATTTGGCGATTAAAATAATTAATATTCTACAACAGTCATAGATTAATGTTTATGCGATAGTATATAGTCCATTGAAAAGAAAATAACTAATCTAATGGAAATGGCGAGAACATTCGATTCTTCCAAAAACCAGTTAGTCATCGACCCGTCTGAACTGCACGTCGGTCAGGTTCAGTAAAACGGCGAAAAGGTAACGGGTGCATTTAGAGACGGCTGCGTTCCACGGCGAGGAACATGTGAAAGCAGTAAAAGTCACGTTTTGTATAGGAAACGGCCGATATTTATGCGCTCAGGCCTCTCTCGCTCTCTACCCGACGAAAGACGAGGCCGACTGCGGGGGGGAGCCGCACATTGGGATCGTCGTAAGGGCGGAGGAAAGTGTAGAGCGGTATGCTCTGGGCGGCGACGGTGATTTGTGAGCCAGTGACCGAAAACGGGAGGGACATCCCTCCTGCTGTTGCACTGATGAAAACGAGCGCAGGACATGAAGGAGCTGCGGCCGCCGTAAATGAGATCCGAGGGCAGTTTACTCCCTTCCTGCACTTCGACCCAGAATGAATGCCGTCCAAAAACTCGTTAAGCGAACAAAACGTTGGAAAAACGGCCAACATCCCGGCTTCGATAAAGCCTCGAAAATTCGCTTACAATTAACGAAAATCGAAATGTCAAATGAATAATCAATCTTCTCACGAACCTGAAATTGGGTCCCCTACAGTGAGAATACTTCTATTTAAAGGATAAACGACAAATTATTTCCGTAGATGGAGCTTTTAACAAAAAATGTAACTTCTTTACTATGCCAATAAGTTTAAGCACTTGGTAGTCAAAAATTTGATCAAAACATTTATCTAGAGCTTAGAGAACAGCTGATTCATGATAAAAAGAACAGCTGGGTTTCAGCTGGAATTTGACGCCATAAGTATTTTACATTAAATCGATTCAAGTATGTTTCATTTAAGCATCCATTTTCAAGAATGATATAAAAATTAAAAAAATGCTATCTTTCCATACATCAAACATTTGTTGTCCCTTCCACAAAATCTATTTTAATGTAGGAACTTCATTCGACGACAAATATAATACTTCATTGAAAAAATATTAAATCCAATCAATGATAAAATAATACGTAGTCCTTGTTGGTATTATATAATGCTTAAGAGTAAATGTATCAAAGTCCATACCATCTTTATCTTAATTTTATTTTTCTGTTCGAAAACACCATTTCTTGGATTTAATAGGAAATAAGGTTTCAAAGATGAAAATGATGAAATGGATGTCAAGACTAATTTTTTATAGTATTACTTGTGCACTCAAGCAATATAGAGGTTTTGCGTAGGACTGCGCCTGATTTAAAAAGGAGGAATTTGGAAAGTTTATAGAAAAATTTCCATGGGTATAATAGTAGATATATGCGCATAATATCCAATCAAAGGCTCTTTCAGAGTTACTAATACTTATTCACTTTCTTATAAAATTTATCAAGTTAATAATCAATCATGTGTAAAGAAAATTATTGTATTTTTGGAAATGCTTTTTCTCCAAAGAATACCGATTTTAGATTCGGAGAGTATATGTGAAAGGCTTCGAAAATGATGACCTCGAAAAATTATGTCTATGAAATATCTTCAAGAGAAGAGATTTTCTATTTTTTTGTGTCAGTGGATAGAGCCTCCCTCCTTTTAGTCCATCTGAAAGGGGTTTTGATAGTACGCTAATCTTAAACCGGATTTATTGAGGACCGGACCAAGAGGAAAATATACCCACAAGTTCAATTAATTTTTTGATGGATAAAAACCAAAAATTTCAAATTCGAAAAACTTCAATAGAATATTTGACTAGATTTCACAAGAAACCCAACTTTCCCTTGAATTGAATGAAATTCGCACCCTAAGAGATGGCAATCTCTGCTCCCCCATTAGGCAGGGACTTATTATCCGAACCATTTTGGATCCCTTTTGGTCTTCATTGCGTACCTGTCAAAGATTTCCTACTGTTTGAAATAAGTCTTGGAAAATTGAGAACAAAGGCCCTTTAAGATATGTAAGTATGCTTAAAGCAGTTGAAATCAAGAGAAATAACTACTGCATGATAAATTGCGGACTGCGTGCTTACATAACCAAGGATTACGGACTGCGGAATAGTCAGAACCCTGAATACTCGCACCATATTTATATATTCACACCATTCAATTTTGGTCAATATCAAATTCCATCAAATAAAAAACAGCTTTTTCATATTCCAATTAATTCCTATCAAAATTAACTGGAGAAACTGTCAGGATCTAAAATCGGATTCGGATAAATACGAATTATGCTTTCATTGGAGGTCTCTTTCCGCATTATGTTTTCATTAATGCTCAATGCGGACGGATATCCCCTGTTAAGAAATTACTGATACTCCCAGTTCGTACTAATCACTGCCTTTCGCTTCCATGATAAAGCGAGAATGGATAAAAATTTGTTCAACGGCGTAAATTGTATTGAAGAATCAATCTTATGGGAATGAGAGGAGTTTGAGCATGCCTCATAGCGCAGATTGACCGAGGTGAGACATAATAAATGGTAGAGAGATATGGAGAGAGAGAACTCCAGAATCCGTATTTGGATAGAACACACACGCGAGGAAACTGGAAACGGAATTAGAGGAATGGGGAGCTAGGTAGGGACTGAGGAACATATGATCCTACAAGGGAACGGCCGACAGAAACAAAATGGACTGGAGGGAGAGAGAGAGAGGAGAGAGAAATGGGTGACTGACGAGGCGGGGGTTAGGGAGGAGATAAGGGGAGAAGGGAAGAGCACGAAGCGCGCGCCAGTTTGCAGCGGGAATGAGAGAAAAAGGAATGAAAAAAAACAAGGGTGGGTGGTGGGGGAGGCAAGTCCCTTTTCCCCGACTGAATTGGTCGGGAAGGGTGAGAGAGCAAGACGAAGAGTTATAGGGAAGGGAGGTATGATTTAATGCACGGAGAAGGAGTGCGAGAGGGGAGAGAAGGCGGTGGACGAATTGTGCAGACCAGTGGAAGCAGCTCTGCCATTTTAACGCACACGGCGATAAATTCCGCGCTTTTCTTTGTTTTTCGTCTTTTTTTTAATTTCACTCCATTGAATATTTCTGTTGCATCAGCTGTATCCATTCTCCGCTTCATCACATGAATTTTGCCCACTTGCAAATAGATTTTAATTCGGATTTTATTTTTTTGGAGATGGAGTCGATGAAAGAGCACCAAATAGAGTTCCAATACTGAATATATACATATTATTATTTAGTTGAATGATTTTTACGTCAAGTTTTGCACATTAATGACGCAAAGTCGAAGTGCTACAAAATATGTAGCACAATTGATAGGGAAGAATTAAAGATGATTAGGGAAATAGGGAATAATTAAAGACAGAAAATTCCCACATCATATTTTCAACTTTTACCTCTTCCACTTGGGCTAATAATGAAGTAAAATAACCCTGATGATTAAAACCAAACTTGTACGCACTGAACGTCTGACAACGTTCATTTTGAACTTTGGAGATGTAAGCATCCTTGCGGGTAATATTTTTCAAAAAATGAGTAGAACTGCCATAGAAAAATTCATTCAATAAAATAAATTTACGAACCTATAGAAACTGTTCTTATAATTAAGAAATAGGTGATCATATATCCTGTCAAAACATAAGGAAAAACAGGACCACGAAAAATATATATTTTATTTGAAATTGGAGATTTGGAAATGATAAAAGGTATCCATCAGTGCTGGAACCAAGCTCTGACACACTGAACGTCACTTGGGGAATGATACTATAACTGAATGCTAATCTAAATTGCTTATCTTTACTTTAATTTTTAATCAAGATGGTTTTCACTTCGGAAAATGGAAAATGACGGAATTTTTCGTGCATATTCCGAAGATGATAATGCAGTATTTTTCCAATAGAAAGTCCCTTGTGAATAGGACAATGGAAGTATTAAGTGTTTGATATAACATGAAAAGTTGAAGGTAGTGACCCTAGAAAATACACTTAGTAAAAATTAAAAACGCTAGAAAAACACAAAATCGAGTTTGAAAAAAAAATGACACGCATACAGAGACAAGAAGATCGATTGGAGAGAGAGGAGTTGTGACGAGTTGGAAGGGAAGAATAATAGATGCAGAGAGAAATGGAAAGGACAGTGAGTGAGCGAGAATGGAAAGCGAAGAGGTAAAGGGCTTGTTGCTAGGCAGCAGACCCTGACATCCAGCCCAGCACTGCAAGCGGCAGATAGAGCGGAGACAAACCCCCTTTTGCGGAAATGACCTGGGCTGCCAGGATGAAAGCTGCGTTGAATGGGGGTGTGTTTAAGAGGTGGGGAAAGGAACCCGACTGGATATAAAAGGGGGTGGGCCGTGAGAGGTGGTGAGAGGCAGAGGGTGAGGGGAGGATGAAAATTTCCTATACCCTGCTCTTTCTTTTTTAGCACTGGACCAGCGGATAAATAACACTCTCCACAGAAACCAGCTTGGGCCGGAGGAGATGCAAGGGGAGCCTTTTTCCATTCCATTCATCTCACAGGGCTTCATTTTATCACATCCCTTCCGATGAATTCACCCAGCACCTCTCAAAAGCTCATCAAAGTGTATCAAGGAGCAGAGCATGCCTCATACGGTGAAACAGCCAGCTACGTATATCAACCTCCCAATGCTCTTTCGAAGTGCATGCCAGAGTTTTCCCTAATTACATTCTGTGCGGAAACTTTTGAAATTTTAAGAGAACTTACTGAGGCTGAAACGAGTTTTCATATTTCAACGCCTAATTTCACCCGTATATTCCAATCACCAAATTTCGGAATAAACGAATCCCTTCATATCCCAAATATTTATATTAATTTCAACTTCAAAATAAGCAACAATAAGCTCGTCCGGTTTTCCTGAGCCAAACGAAGTACATGTTACGTTTTTGAAAAATGATAACGTTTAATTAGGCTAAAAGCAACTAAAATAAACACATATGAAATAAAGAATATTTAAAACAGGAAAATATGTTTAAGGAAAAATTTTATTCACTTCATATGAATGCATTCATGGGAAATACATATGTTGCACTTGTTTCATTGCCTTGGCAATGATTTGTGTCAGCGAGAGCCGTTGCCATTTGAATCATGTTCACTTCGCCAGTGTCAACGACTGGGGTAGCATGCGACGCTGCATTAAAATTTGACCCCAACAAATCATAATCCGAGGCGTATGTAATGCTACAGAAGGCTTATTTATTGTTGGTTCTCCTCAAAGGAACCACAAGAAGAGGGTTTTTTTAAGGTAATCTACCGGTTAAGGTAGGTTTTTGGATGGACACAACTACCAAACAAATATTTTATTACTCCTAACAAAACACAAAATCCATCATCCTACTCTATATCAGGTCCCTCTTCATCTCTGAGTACTTTCTTCCTCCCTTCATCCCGTCCAACATCCCTATCCTGTTCCTTCCCTTTCCTCATTTGCCCAACATTCTACCCTCTATCACAGTCTTCAACATCCCACTGCCGGTCAACACCCCCTTCATCCACTTTTCCTGCCTCCATAGGATTGCTCCCAACAAACCCCTCTCTTCGCCCACCATGCCAAGTACTTCCTCATTTGTTTTCTTCTCTGTCCATTTCACCTTCTCCATTCTTCTCCACACCCACATTTCAAAAGCCTCCAATCTACGTCTATCCTCCTGCTTCAATGACCACGTTTCCGCACCGTACATAGCTACGCTCCATATCAAAGTTTTTACAAGTCTTTTCTTAACAACCTTACTCAAAGTCCCCGTCATCAACTCCCTCCTCCTTGTGAAAGCCTCTTTGCCTAGCGCAATTCTTCTCCTTACGTCCTTACTACTTTGACCGTGTTGGTCCAAAACACTACCGAGATACGTAAACTGTTCTACCTGCTCTAGTTTTTGCCCTCCTATTTTAATATAATGTTTAAAAAGAGGAGAAAACTAATTTCAAAGGAAGAGGTAAAGGAGCTTCAGTCCATCCTCTCAAGGAAGACGACATTGACATCGCTGCTGCCATTGTAAGAGAAGATCTTCGAATTACGTCAAGCGCACTCTCAGAAATATTACAAATACCAATGAGTGGTAGCAGAAAAATAGAACATGAAACGTAAGTGTGAGCTGTAGTGTCCAATACTGCTCACACCCCAACAGTAGGATGTACAAATGAGACATGGTTGAGGCCGATACGAGGTTAATTCTTTCTTGTGGAAGCGCAAAAAGTCTTTCATTCTTTCTTCGGGCTTCAGGATTGCACGTTTGTTCGAAGTTGAAGCTGATACTACCGAAAGATGAAGAATTTATTTCAAACGTTCTCACTAAAAAATGAAACTTGACTACAAATTTTGATTTTGAGAGCAGAGAAAAGAGCTCTGTGGGAAAAATCCTGTCATCAGGGAGACCAAAACCACAAAAGTGGTGGTAACTTCTGATGGGAATGCTATTATAGTATAAATATTCAATATTCAGGAAAAAGACTACAAGCAACACGTCCCAATACCCACAAATGCAAATGAAGCTCACTCGAGGTATTTACCGAAGATTCTACAAGGTTCCACACCAATCGCAAAAAGCCACACCTTTCAAACCACCAGGCTGAATGCCAGCGTTGGAATAGGATCCATTTTACAGAACAGCAAGAAAATCACTCGTCACTCCATCAAACTCCCTCGCTGTTTGCGCCTCGGGAAGTGTAATTTTGTCCAATGGAGGTGGGAATTGGTTTGCAGAATCTGATGATTCCCCTCGTTAATAGCCGCCATTCAGTGAGCCGTTCTATATGAAAAATTGCGGGGAGAGGGGGAGAATCACGTGCCTCTCCTGTGCACAAACATACGTACTGGGGGAACTGACGCCCTCCAATGATACCCGTGGGATCGAAGCCAGGTCCACCCCATGCAAGAGATAATGCGGCTTTCCCTGCCCATTGTCCTCCGGTGACGTCGGCGATCCAGTGACAACAAAGCGACTGTCGAGCCATGCGTGGAGAGGTGGGCGAGGGGGTGATCGGGAAGAGAGGGGAGAGAGCGAAATCCCCTCAACAGTGCGCGCGGACTTCGAGGTCCTTGGTAATTTAAACCACTCTCTAATCACTGAATCACGACATGAATTAATCCCACGCGGGTTATAACGACGTCGTAAATTAATTCCGACCTATCGCGTAAATAAGTGATGAGTCGACTGCTCTGATTCGGATCGTGAAAGTTTTCCGCCCGCTCACATCCAATTTATTCTTTAACCAACCAATTATAATTCTCATCCGTCTCCAACCATTTGCAATATTGAGTTTCGTTTCACTGACGATAAATGACATCATGAATAAAAAGTACGTCGGTCAGAAGTCCTAATTTAGAAAAATGGCAAGTTTTTTTTAACCATTCATTTAAGTTTCAGTGTTCCTGTCTTTTATCCGGATCTATTTTAAGCAAAAAGAGGTTAAATTGACAAAGTAAAGAACACTACACATTTTTCCACAAAATATATTGAGGCACAACTTGTTGGAACGCATAAAAGGCATCTTCAGTTAGCTAAATCCGTCGAAACGTGAGAATTCAAACTAATTACTGCACTTAAACTCGGCAATTAAAATGGGGAAACCTTATCACAGACCCATGAATATACTTCAGCTATTCTGAATAAGGTAGTGCATAATGATATACATTGAAAAATAAAAAAGGCAACGTGGAAGAGTAAAAATTACTTTTCTCAAAGTCTTTACCAATAACAATTCCAGATATATGACATTTGGAAAATTAACACGATAAATGATGCTCGCTGATAACATTGGAAACATTGAGCTATGCCACAAGGAGAAGCAAGTTTCGGTCCAAAAATGTGAGCATAGGTAAAACTCAAAAGCCTTGGTTCCACATCTACTCAATACCCCGCAAGCCGCCGCAAGGGTGAATGGCGGGGGGTGTTCAGACACCACCGGCTAATGCCGGCGCCGGGCTTCTCTCCAGCTTCCCTTTCCTTTCCCCGTTACCTAAATATCCTCCCTCTGTCAAATTACCCACCTATCATCTCCAATGGCTCATACGATCTCAACCGAAACTAGTAACTACTATGAACCATGCGAAAGCATTGGTGGCCTTTATTCTACCACAAACGAGGATATATAATGCACCAATTCCAATCAACCCGGTAAATGGTTCTTATATGCTCTTATTTTTTTTAAGTTCAACTATGCATACATAATGCACAGTAAGCCAACATTGAGATGCGTGACAGGGAGTAAATACACACCAAGATTTAATATAAAAATTTCGAACTGCTTAAATGATAGTTACCAATAGAAATGGTAACTAACTAAATGATTTAACACTTTTTATAACAGATAAATGAGTGCAATAGCGTTTAGGTACCAGCCCAAACCGACATCTAATCGGTGAACACTAATTACTGTGCATCTTCGTCGCTATTGTTCCTTGCATATATTAATAATATCAGGTCTCAGGTTTCCAGTAAACTTTGCCTATTTGCTGACGATGCCGTGATCCAGATCCAGTGATGAAGAATGGGTATCATTAACTGACCACCTAAATTCAATTCATCAGTGGTGCGAGACATGGGAGGTAGAATTAAATTTGAATAAACATATTTTGATAAATTTTTGGAGGAAAAGTATTTAACCAGAAAACACACTATACAGGGAACCAACATTACACACGCGGAATCGGTAAAAGACTTGGGTGCAAAGATAACTAAGGATATGCCATAAGGAAAACATTATTTTTATTTAATAGACCCATATTTGTAACACTTCTACAGTAAAATTTGAATATACGTATGCTTTTAATGAATATTGGTGCATGAAAGTACTTTCTTTCATATGATTAAAATTTTTCTAATGCATCATCATCAAACAAATATGTGTGTGTGGAGGTAACATGATTGCGATTCTGCATGAATGACTGGTGACATAACACCCCCCGCCACACCCCCTTGCGGCGGCTTGCGAGGTATTGTGTAGACGCAGATAGATGTAGACGAATAGTAGGTACTCCAGTACCGATCACGGTACTCGCGAATATATCCCAAAACCACATGAAGAAACGATAATATGTAAACTAATTTAGCTTAACGCTGCAGAGAGTGCAGAGTACAGCTGTGCAAAGTCTGAGTCAAGAGTACTTACGCCATTTTAATGATCCAGTCCGAGACTTCGTATCAGGCGTTCTATTGTGCTAAGTTTAATACTCACTCTTCACATTTCATGAATACTCATCATTAAAGCTGCTGCCCTATAGACCCGAGAGAGTTCCGGAGATCTAGCGGTAGAACATCCCAAAATTTGGATTTCGTCGGGACACACTTCAGGAATGATTAATGGGACTCTTCTTTTTGACTAATCTCCCACTTCCTTGCCTACAAACCTCCTGACTTCCGTCGCCTTCCTTGGCCTCGCTTTAATTTCCCACCAAATCCCTTGTTTTAGCCAAACATATTTCCATCCCTTCGCCATCGCATCACGTCCCGTTCGCCCATTAAAACTCATTCCTATTCTTCTTCCTCTTCCTCCCTTCTTTCCATCCGTCCGCCTTCCACTTCCTCCCTCCCTAATCTCTATTTCTCTCTCTCTCTCTCTCTTGGCTTCTTATCTCGAACACTCTTCCTCCGTGCCGCTGCCGCTAAAAATAAATTAGTTTGATTTATTTATCTTTCCTTTTAAGCCCCTGGAAATCACCGGAGCACAGCCTTTTTCTTCGACGCGTCGGGAGGGGAGAAAGAGGAGGTGCAGAAAAAGGAGGAGGAATGGAAATTGGTGAGAAAAGAGAGCATAAGCATGAGGGGAGTCAGGGATAGGGAAGTTTTAAAATAAAAAAGAGGAAGAAGAGGGTGAGGCTGGAAAGAGAAGAAATGTATGGCAAAGATATGAGATGGAGCTGGGGACGACTGAGTTTTGTTGGCGTGAGGAACCGTGTGGTGAGCAAGAAGAAGTTTGAAAGGAAAGATTTTCCGGAAGGAAAAGATTGAGGAAGTTTGAGACCATTTTCCATTTTTCCATTCCGCGTGTGACCCGTGCAACACAAATACAAATAAAAGAGAAAAACTACGTCTACGATGATTTGCCAGAGGGAAAAGTAGTAGGACGGCAGGGTTCTTGATGGATTTAGAGAAAATCGAACACGAGTGCGTGTGGAGAGAGAAGCACATTGAGAAAACTAGCAAAAGGGAGAGTTCACAAAATGGAAACATTTAGAACCGCAATAGTTTACAGTCCGTAGCGGAAAGAAAAGATAGATACTAAATTTGTAGACATAAACTTGAACATGCAGAGCATTTCTTCTGACTAAGAAGTATTTTGTAGAAAGGTGGTCAAATTGTAGGGGAAATATGAGAAAAGAATTGCATTCGGCAAAGAAGCTATAAAGAGAGAAAATTAGTAAGTTGATGATAAATATTTTGAGCAAAGGATTCGTTTTCATCACCTAGTTACCATTGGCAGTACTCGTATTTCACGGTCATAATAAGTTATCATCTTACCTGGTATCATATACATCTACATAGCACCCCGCAAGCCGCCAAAAGGGCGTGTGGTGGGGGATGTTAGATCATGTAATTAGAATAACACCGCAAGGAAAACCAACAAATTCGTGCAAATCTACACCCACAAAAGTGTATATATTCATGCAAAAACCTTTATAACTTACACGCATACAAATTAATTTACCAGCAACTGGCATAAACATTCACTCATGAATATGCCTGATGTCTGCGCAACGTAAAATCTTGTCCAGATTTGTAAATGTTATGTCATCAAAATTTTTACAGACTTTGGTCTCTTACTATTGTCATTCTTCATTATTCGGGAAAAGAACGAGTATTTGTATCTATCTTTACTGGACTCTATCCCGCTTATTTTAGCTTGGTGGTATGATCTACCTAAGTAATTTGGGGCATTTCTAATTCCTTCAGTGTCATTGTTAAACTCGTTTCTTCTGAACATTTCTTTAAGTCTGAGTCTCGCTTGTCCTCTTCGCATCTCCAGTGGCTCCCAGCCTAAAAAATTGCTCTGAAAATGCCTGTCACAACTCTTCCTCTTATCATAACAATTTTTCACCAATCTGTCGGGTCTTCTCTGACCTTATCTAATTCCTTTTGCCATATTTTCTCCCTAGTATCCCAAATACTTAGGGCGCATTCCAAATGAGGTCTAACTAAAGTGAAATAACACCCGTATTTAATTTTTTTATCACATTTCCCCACCAACCGTTTAATGAAGCCGAGTTTCTTTGAATCGTAGGAATGAAAAAAAGGTTTAGAAACATACCAAATGATGAAAGTTAATATGGAAAATTTGTAACTAAATCGTTTGAATAAAAATTTAACGATGAAAATAAGATGAGAATATACCGGAATTCAAGTGTTATACACCTACATTCAATTATTCCAACCACAGATCATTAATCCTGAAACGGTAGAAACCAACTTGCCACTGTTAATGCAACACTGTTGGAATGTTGGGGACATGTTGGGAAAATACGAGGGTCATCCGGAAAGTAGTACCCGTTCGTGAAATAAAGACACAAAAGTAAATATTAACAAACATAAAAAATTTTATTTGAAAGAGGATACTTTAAACTACTTCTCAACATAATCTCCAAGCAAATTAAGGCATTTGTCATAACGTGTGACAAGTTTCTGTATTCCTGCTGCATAGTCCTTCGCCGCCAGCTCATTGAGATACGCGAGGGACCCATCTTGCACAAATTTTTGCATAATGCAGATGGTGTTTAACAATTTCATGAACAATTGTTCGAGAAACATTGGGAAAATGCTCACAGATGTCATCAATTGTGACGCGCCGATCGTTCCTCACGAATTCGTCAACTGAGCTCACCAGTTGGTCTGTAATGACAGACGGTCTCCCCGAACGCTCATCGTCGTGTGTGTTCCCCCTCCCCATGTTGAAGTTGCGACACCACCGCCGAACAGACGACTCGTCCATTACATTGTCTCCATACACCTCCTTTAATTGGCGATGAATATCACATGGGCGAACGTTTCTTGCATTGAGGAATTTAATCACTGCCCTCACTTCACAACTGGCGGCGTTCTCAATTTTTTTAAACATTGTAAACAATCACAGAAACAACACAGGCAATGCTAGCGTCACGCAACTTGGCTCAGAGAAGGCAGACAAGCCACTGAAGCTATCTGACCTCGTCCAGCGGCTACTCGCGTCGTCAGCACTTCATGCGGCACGAACGGGTACTACTTTCCGGATGACCCTCGTACTATATGTGATTGATCATTGCTATTATTCCCCCGTTCATTATCACCCCGCATGGTTGAAAAAAGAGCGAGCAACAATAGATTTCGTTGCCTCTCCCAACAAAATACAACCTAGGACATAAAACTACTTTATTATGTCCTTCAATTCTTCAAACGTACAGTCTACTTCCCTTCATTCCGTTCAAAACACCTATCCGATTTCTTCCCCTTACTAGTTTGCCTAACATTCTCCCCTCTATCACAGCCTTCAACATCTCATCGCCAATCAAAATTCTCTTCGTCCACCTTTTCTACCTCCTTTGGATCTCTTCCAGTAACCTTCTCTCCTACCCTAACACTTACTCGTTTTGTTTTCCTATCTGTCCATTTCACCTTTTCCATACTTATCCACACACACACACATTTCAAAAGCCGCCATTCTACGCCAGCCATCTAGCTCGAACGACCATGATTCCGGAACGTTCAAAACCACGCTCCATTTCAAAATTCTAACACATTTTCTGTGAATGATCTCCGACGAAAATTGCGGTAACCTTGTTTAAACACCCAATACCCAGTTCAGAAGTGAAAAGGCGAATCATGCCATCATTTATGGCCTATAAAAGAAAAGATAGAGATAAACAAAAGGAAAGAGAGTAGTTTAACTTTTACACGACTCAAATTATTCGTCACAGGTATAACACGAAGCATTGTGGTTCCTTTTCAGCTAACGAATGATGTCAGTCAGTAATGCGACACGATGAACCGACTATAAAGATGCTGAGAATGTGTATTCCGTTCTTCAAAGGGAAAGACAAAGATTTGATTCATCGACAAAAAAAAGTGGATCACCCCATGGTTTCTTAAACCCGACGGGTGAAGGCTGGGTGTTTAAGTATGAAGTCACTCCCCTTGTGGAGCAGAGTATTTGACAGAGTAGCGTCTCCCGAAGGCTCGCGATCTAAAAATTGGCGAATTACTGCCCAATCAATCGATTCAACTCACTGAGGGAGGATGGAAGGAAGAGATGTAGAGCTGAAGGGGGGTGAAGGACGCGCGAGAGACAAGTGAGCAACGTTCTCGATCAAATTCCACCGACCCTCGCCCATAAACGGTAATTACTCTACGATCTCTCAAAAATGAAACACGAAAGAAAATCTTCGTCCAAACACCGCTTCAAAACCCTATGAAGGAAAGTGGGCGGAGGAGGATCAAATTCATTCACAATTCCACGCAATCGATTGATTTTCTAACGGAAGGCAGTGCGGGAAGCATTCATTCGCTCACACGCGCCCCATTTAAAAGAAGGGTGATTTATGGCAAACGTCTCGCTGCCCTCACCTTGGGATCGAGGGTGATGTCATTCATGGTCGCCAGGGTCACGAGATCGCATTCCCCCAGTTTTACGTTTTAACCATTAATGGTGAATTAATTTTGTTTGTCCGTGAGAAATCGATTAGGCGACGGATAAAAAATGATAATGATTGCTCTGTTCTGTTCGAAAACATTGTAGAGTTAATACGGTCATAATTCACTTTCATTAAATTGGCCAGCATCAATTTTTAGATATAAATATAGATTTTCAGTGTCATAAAATAAATTACTGAAATTAAGTCGTCGGTGTAGTTGACTAACGCGTCCGCCTATTGACCCGGCGGTCGCTGGTTCGAGTACCGCCTCGGGAACGGTTACGATGCCAACTCAGGTGCTTCGACCCCTAGGACATCCAATGACAAACCAAGAGTGGCTTAATGCAGAAGATGACCTCATTCATCGAGAAACCATAAAAATTGAAATTAAATTGTAAACGATAAACTTCATGGAATCCCAGGAATTACCATAGACGTCCAGGGAGCATAATAATTATGAAAAATATAATAATTCCAATAAACCATTAGATCTGTTAAAAATTGATTTCCCTGAACCAAATAAGAAAAGAAGTCATTTTTGATTACATAAACGGTGAGGTAACGCAAGAAGAGATAAGATTTTTTGCATACTGAGAGCGTAAATGTGGAAGGGCATTTTCTAAGAAATTACGGGGAGCAGTAGTTTTATAGGAGGCGACCGACAGCTAAGGTCATTTGCGCCACTAGGGATTGATGGAAAAGGAGGAAGGATGGAGAGAAACCTGGCGTAGGCATAAGCCTACTTTTATCGAAATGCGCCAAGGGGTGCCCAGATTAATGTCCCATCCGACGGACGTCGTACTCACTCAAAGTGCTCTTCACAAAGCACCTCAAGTAGGGATCGGGATACAACTAAAAAATATCAGCTATCTCCAGGATTCGAATCCCTCACGGTGGGAAACCAGTACGTTAGCCACCACACCATACCGATAATTACGGACCAGCTATTAATATAGCTTAATAATATAACATGTACGGAAAAATTGAGACGTGAATTAACTTTCACTGGATAGGTCCATAATTAATTTAAAAAATGAATTCATTTATTGAGTTCAATAATCAATCAGAGGCCCAAGAAAACGTGATTTCGAAAAAGATAACTTTTTAAAAACCACATGAAATCGTCCTTTCCTAATCATTGCCACAAATTTAAAGTATCAAATATTACACCTATTAAGGTCGCATTCACCTTTGGGACGAATTTATAGCTTCAATCCGAGCGATTTTGAAATAAAAACGAGGGCTTCCATGCACACATGAAATATTTAACGCATGAAAATTCAGATCGATTCAATAAATTTAGGCGAGCGAAAGAGAACGAACTTTAAAGGAAAGTAAATTGCCGCCCACGAAATATTTATGTCCCGTTCATTCACCCAAACCAGAATTCGTGTGCAGAAATCATGAGCATCATCGTGACATCATAACTTTTGAATTCACATTTGTCGGTGAATTCGCGAAATTTGAAAGAGCAAATTGTATGGCAAAAAGAAAAAGCGAATTCAGAACAAACAAAAGTGATTGAATGGAGGACGGAATTCGAAATTTTACCATAGCTTCAATTAATTTCGCAATTGAAAGAGTTTAATACAGTAGCGATGGCGTGCAATATCTGATATGTTTAATGGCATGATTTAACAATGTATTCCTTCAAATAAACAAATTAACAAAAACAATTTCAAACATGTAAGAACATCGATATTGATTCCTCAGGAGGGTAAACTTAAGCTAAATAAAGATCACATGATTTTACTAATGAAAAACAGCACACGATTTTACTAAAAATAAAAGCATGTCATTTCAATTCGAAATGAAATACATCATTCTCCTTTTAAGGACGAAATTTCAGCTCAACGTCACTTTCTCACTAGTTTTCGTTTCTGAAAGATTTTAACAGAATTCTGATGACTGATTTTACCACCAAGTACAGATTAACAACTGCCTCGAACGGGAAGTTTTATTTGAAAACTAATCAGGAAAAAAGTTTCCCAAAACTGAGTAAAGGGCTTTTCTCTCATCACTGGAGATACAAAATTATGCATCAGGTTTCTTGATCAAACGCCTAAAAATTCATATTATACTTAGATTAAGCAAATATGCCACTTTGTTTAAGTTATTCTTATCGTGGCAAACGAGATGTACGTAAGAGATGATTAGACCATGAACGCAGCAAAGACAACTTATAACTAGTCAATAACTAGGAAGGATATGAATCTAAATAAATTTTACGCACATATATAAAACATAAATTTGGTTGTTTTTTTGAGTAACGAACTTAAGGGTATCATCAACCAGAAATTGTATGAATAAGCATAGAAACGCTCTGCAAGTCCACAGGAGAAATTACGAAATATGTTAATAGTATTAACCTACATATATGTCATGAGATGAAAAGGCATTTTTCGTACGGCACGTTTGTTTTCTACACACACTTTAAATATAAATAATAACTAATTAATTAATAATAATTGGTGGTTGATACCAATTCTATTAACAGTACACGTTTTGATTATCACTGCGAAGTAATGTTACATATCACAAGTTTTATGGTAAGAACTAAAAGAGAGGGATGAAGCCATACAAAAAACCCCGAGAAAATTAACGAGCTATAAGACAACGCCAAACACCGCACTGGGATTCGAACCAAAGCACCTTGGAGTAGGCTACTTGCCACTTCACCCATCCAGCTGTCTGGATTTATAGTGAAACGTCGTTTTAAAAACTGTACAATCATCATTTACCAGATGGCAAGAAAATAATGTATGAACACTCGGGAGTATCGGATTCAATCACTCAGTGCGTTTTATCAAGATAGAATGAATAATTTCCCTCCGCTTCAGTCAAAATCATATTTAGAACTCGATCACCAAAGGAATAGGTGGAATCTTCACCCAAAGGAAATTGCATCGCGTGCACAAAAAAGGAGTCCGAAGATCATATCGCATGTATGAGACTGAGACTAATGGCTTATGAGCGGTGGAGCTCTTGCCTTGACGGCAAAAATGTATTTTAACATGGCTCCCCTCGAAAGGCGGACTCCGTCTGCTTTCAAAGCACGCGTACCTCCCATCCATTTCCCCGGAAAAACTTGAGGAATGTAATGATACATCATTAGGACTAACCCATGGGCCAAGTCGTCACGGAGAATGAACGAGTTAAAATTGAAGACATGGCATTACCCAGGTCTCCTTCCCATGAAATATAGAACGCATGGAATTCATCTAAAAAAACATCAAAAGCATCATTAATGCTTCACCTAGCAGTCCTAGTGGTTCTGAATTTTTTTCAGTACTTGCAAATACTTGATAATAGAAAAGAGAAGTAGATGCCTATTCCAGAAAATAGAAATGGATTAACTTTCATGAGATGGCCTTTGGGAGAAATCAATAACAATGATAAGTTACATCAAGTGAAACAGAACGAATTAACTGCCAAGCACACTTTTACTCTCTTTTAAGGTTTATCATTAAATATTAAAAATATATTGCATGAGGGCTTACAAGGGCTTGTCGAACAAGGGTACAAGGGCTTCATTTAAATGAAGTAAATGGATAACTTAAGCCGAAAAGTAAGACACACATCATTTCTCGCATCTACATGAGGGATATTTTTACTTGAATGAGAGGTGCGAAAAACCTGCAGTGAATAGAAATTAACATCGAATTACAAGACTATTTTTTTTAATTAGATAGAGCAAAAATAATTCAATACGACGAAAGAATAACTTTTTATTTTGGAGGCGTTCTCCATTATTGCACTCTATTACTTCTAGTTGGAAAGCCAAGTTCGAAAGAAATAGATTTTTTCCAGCTGTTGGCTAGTGGAACCCCGGAATACTTTTCAAAATTTGAAGAATAGAAAATAAGTCAGTATTTCACTATTAATTCACCCCCAGACGGATGATATATATCGTAAATGACCAATTATAAAATAGTAGGAAAGAAAATTTGAAGATTCAGATACCAGGAACCAGGGTAGTTAGTGTATGCCTTCTGCTTTGCACCAGAAACATAAATCGACTCAAAGAATAAAGAAGCAATTGGACGGCATACGAATGAACGATCACGAATTGAAGGGCGACGTTTATTCAATGCCAACCGCAAAGTCGAATAACCACAAAAAGATACCCTTAATATACCAATACGAGATAAGACCAATAACGAGGACCCAATACCACGGCCGAAGACTGACCTCAACGTATTTTTCTCGTTGAGAGACGCGAGATGATTTACGCCATCGTACATCATCGTGGCTACTGTTTCCTAAACTTGTCGACGATAACTCAGGGTTATTTTTTCCTGCAGAGTTGAATTAATCCTTTAGGCCGGTCCACCTTTAATATCGTTACGCTCTGGCATGAGGACGAAACCATTGTCGGAAAGAAAGCTCACCCTTCTAAAAAAGAAACAGCGATGATGTCAGAATAAAAACTTCCTCAGAACCTCTTTTTTTAGCTGGTTCAAAAATCATCATCTCAAGCTCCCTGAGAATAGGGGGAAAGATTTTTTTTACGGGGAAAAAAGGAAGGAAAGAAAACACCGTGGAGCAGGAAAGAACATCAATCTACGTCCATCTCCAGGGCGCACTCGTCTCATACCTACATCTGCCTCTCTCTCTCTCTTCTGTGTTTTCTCCTCTTATTCCTCCTTTGACGTTATCTCCATCCTCCGATCTTTCCTTGACCCATTCTTTTTATCTCACTTTTCCTTTTCTCCCCCTGCGCATTTTCCTCTTCGTCCCCATACCTCCTCATACTTCCCTCAAGTCATCCCCTCTCCACCCACAACGACCTCTTAGCCGTTTGCCTCGATGCCTTCGCAACGATTTTCCACGCCTATCCCTCTCCTTTCCTCATTTCGACCCTTTTGGCCGCCCGGTCCACATCGTGACCACCCCTTCTCCGAGTCTTCCAACATCCAACCCCAGCTCCCACCCGCCCCGCCGATCCCTCCCCTGGTGGGGGCCTCCTATTTCGGCCCGGGCCCCGCATTACGCCCTCCCGTTCCACACTTCCCTTGGGCCGGCGACCGCACTCCCTCTCTTCCTCCTCCTCCTTGGGGACCCTCCCCCCGTGTTTTTTCAGTGCGAGTGGGAACTTACACCTTAGGGTTTCCACGCACTATGGCCCTCTTTTACTCCCTCTCATCCCCGCCTCCCCCTCGCCTCTTCCTCGTTCCCATCTCTGTCCCTCCCTCGCCCTCGTCAAACAACTCCCTTCCGCCATCCCGCGCTCGCACTTCCTTTGGTGGAAATTATACTCTTTGGCACCGGCTCCTCATCTTTCCGGGCCGCGTCGTGTGTATAAACCATTCCCGAACGCACTCCCTCTCGTCACAAACACATCTCCACATCTTCCTTTGGTTCTCCTCCCTCAAATTCTACGCCCCAAGACCACAAGATATATCTCTCTCTCTCTCTCACTTGAAACCGCAATTCCATTTACCTCTCAAAAAAAGAAGACAGAACTGCCGAATCTCCCCGTCCTGTTGACCCCATCGCCTCCAAAAGTATTCAACGTTCAAACCTGAAGAGGTCTCACATAAACCTCAACATAACTGTATCGCATTTTCTACGCAATTTTATAGTACGGTAACGATTTTCTTTTTCGCTATCCGAACTAAGATTAACGCTGGATGAAGCATTTTTGTACACTTCTGCATCTACAACTACTTGACACCCAGCAATCTGCCGCAAGGGCGTGTGGGAACCAACCGTAATTAAGAAAAAAATGGCACGCAAAAGCCACAAATTTATACAATTCACAAACAAAACATGGTATGCATTCATGCAAAAACCCTTACAACCCACATACATGCAAACACTCAAGCTACCAACTAACATATACGTGCACCTACAAATATACCTGACGCCACTTACGTGTGGTCTACTTGATGCTGGTCCATGGACTGATTAGATAAATTAGACATACGCGACGCCAAATCAGGTAGATCATTAAAGACTATTAACTATGCCAAAGAACATAGTGTCTCTTGACTCACATAGCGATTAGGCAAGACGGACTCTTAGAAAGGTACAGGACACTCGAGTATGCTTACAAAATCGGACGAATTATTAAAACTTCCAATTTGGAGCGTGCATTATTTAATATGCGCACTTCCTGATGCGCATTTCAGTCGCCAATCACATCTTACTTTGAAAGCCGCCACTAGGGCTCGTGGAAGTGGATTTTTATGCCACCATCCAAAATGGTAATGGTCGACTAAAATCAATAGTGCAAATATATAAACCAATCCATGAGCATGGAGGATAGATGGACGAAAAGGCTGATCTGATTTCCGATTATTTTCACTCCCGGTCTGAGGAAGTCACTCTTTGGAGCACATCCGCAAAGAGAGCCAATCATCTTAAGAACACGCCACAAGATTTAGAGCACCATAAAATAAAAACCACCACTTGCACGGAGGATGGATGGGGAAATAAACAAAGAAGGATGAACCGGCCATCATTGTTGTATAGGCTCGTGAATATTGGAGGAAGGTTTTCATCAAAATTGCACGAAATGGCGTGCGAATGGGGGAGATGTTTTCGGACAACCTCATGCTCAGGGATGGATGATGGCGTGGTGAGCATTACGAGAGCAGTCAGAGAAGGTGGAGGGTACGAGAGAAAAACAAAAGGGGACGAGGAGGTAAAGGGTCGTTTTTGAAGGCTGCGCGTGAGGCAGGTGGCCTAAACCCCATAACCTCCCTCACTCTCTCTCCTCCACCCCCTCGTCGACGCCCTCACCCGGGATGTCCGTGGACCCCACCCACACGGATATCCCACCCATGATGCGGGGAAGCTCTTCCATTCCCGATGAATCTCCGCCCCCAACACATTGTTTGCCCGCTGACAGCAACCAACGTCGAACCCCAGATCCAAACAGGAGTTAACTGACAAATGATAGATTTTAATCGTATCGATCTCTAAATCGATCCAATTTGGAAGGCGAGTCGTGCATGGACTTTTAAAACCATCACCCACACTATTGCAGTGGTGAATACATGGGAGAGGGCTTTTGATGCTTGGAAAAAATATTTAAAATTTAAATAAAGTGGCAACTTCGTTAGTGCTTGAAGAAAACCAAAGGGTCGTGTTTACAAACTATTTCTGGAGGATTTATTCGAAATTAAACAACTCCTTCGGTTTCGGAGTAGGCTGGCTGTTACTCAATTCAAGTTCGTGTATTAAACCAGACAGTTCCAGATGGCGAACACACATCGGACTAGGCATGAAACACACGACATGGTCAACTCCCGCGTGCAATCGTTAGCCAGTCTCCCCGTGAAAAACTCGCAGGTTTGCCATTGGTGACCTTATCTCCAGCGGCGGTTTAATGAATGTGCATATGTGCACCCCATATGTTTATGTCCATCATGGAATAAGGTTCCACATCACATCTACTACTTCGTACCACGCAAAACGTCGTAAGGGCGTGTGGCGGGGGATGTTCATCTACATCCACACAATCAATACCCTACAAGCCGCCGCAAGGATGTGAGGCGGGCGGTGTTAGGTCACCACCCGTAAAAAGGAACAAAACCACATGCAAAATCAACACATACAGGCGAAAGCCCTCGTCAGTTGATACACTAAAAATACGTTCCGGTGTGTTTATAAGAAATAGGTCCAATAAAAGATCACCACCCGCACTACCACCTACTTACGGAAATTATGGTGCACTCTTTTTATTGGATTCTAACGTAGATAATTATAGGTTTTACACCACCAATTCTCCTTCTCCGCTTATTACATGCTGCATTTACCCTACATTGTGGGTCCAGTATTTATTTCCCAAATGACTTCAGTCTTTGATTCTTCCGTCGAGGTGTGAGTGTGGCCAAGTTTTCCAAAGGAGGGTTCCCATGCTTCCCAATCAAACGTTCTGTGGTCTTATTATTTCTCATCTTCACTAGGATCTTTTGGAATAAAACACATTAAACACTGGTATATTACTGCTGGATCCAATTGATTTTTGTTTTCGGAGTAATCGTTTTAACGGCTTAAGTTGCTCCAGCTCCGCTGCCAGCCGGAGAGGACACTTTCTTGACTGACCTCCTCGGTCCCGCATCCGGGCGGGGGGACGCCAGTCACTGTCTTATTTACTGGAGGGGGCATATTGTATGTACTTCCGACACTTATGAGAAAATCGTCGGAAAGGGAGACTGTGAGGGACGCACGGGGCTCGGCGGAAGGGTAGAGTGGCAAAGCGTAGACAAGGAAGCGGAAGTGGAGTACAGGGATGTCCGCAAAGGAAATAAAATAATTCAGATGGGCTTTTTCACATTTGTTTGATGCTTAATCCTCGCTGTGTGAGTTTTCACTAGCCAAAATGGTGGTTTTGCGCCTCCACCAATGCTATCATTTAAATGCACACATTTTTACTAGCTCGACCTGCAAGTTTAATGAGCTAAGAATCTGTTAATCTTCTCGTAATTATATTGTCGTTTGAGTGATAAACATTTATTTACAAGGAAGCGATCTACTTTTGCAACCTAATGAAGTGTAATCTGTGTCAAGCAATTCCCCACCGCCGGCGTCGGTGGTGTAATGGTCAGCATAGTTGCCTTCCAAGCAGTTGATCCGGGTTCGATTCCCGGCCGACGCACTTTTTTTTATCCTTCAAGAGATTTGTGCTAGAGGATGCATGAACACCAATTTTAAAAAAAAGTCATTTTCTGCATCTAAAATTTGTTTCAACACGAGCTTAATTATGAAAACCAGAATAATTGGCCAACGTATTCATTTTAAAAGATTTTGTACTTTTCCACAGACTTTATTTTTGGATAACAATAAGATACAAATGACGTCTATGGAAAAGTACTAAATCTTTTAATATGGATACCAAAATCGTCCACGAAGTGGATATATTATGACAGCCTACATGGTCCTGTATCGGCTACTCGGGGCAAAAATATATAGACGAAGATATTTCCAGTACCGAAGTAGTTTAACTTAAATGTGTTTATTACTCTCATAAAACATAATAAAGTTGGCTCTTTGGTCAATATCATTCAACTAATTTGTTTTTTCTTTAAAATGTCATACGCTGTTGGGTGTTCCAAAATTTAGAAGTATTGAATTTCCGTTTTAAATGGCTAAACAATAAAGAGTATATCTCTCCATCTCTTTTCAAAGAAATAGAAGACAAGGTAATTTTCCACATCCTTAATTTAAATAAGTCCGACCGATTTCACTCTAAAAATCATCTTCTGGCAACCTTAATATTGTATCTTTTGGGCAAAGCAAGGTTTATCAATGTGAAATAAGTCGAATTAATTTAAAGAAATAATGTGGACAAGTATCTGGTTCGTCCCTTCTCTGAAAATAGACCACCTTCACAAAGTTACGCTTGAAACTACCAACTTTACTGCACGATCTCACTTAAATAATGGAGACTAAAATCCAAGTTCGCGGGCTTTGCTCACCTGGGCAGTGGGTTAAAGACCTGCCCACCGTGGCTCCGGAAATATCATTTGCGCAGCTTTGTTACCGATCGTGTTCTCACTCTCCCACCCTACGCTGCTCGTGTATCTGGATCTGGATTCGCGTTCCGTTACCGCCGCAATTCCGCTGAGCATAAAATAACAACGGACTGAATTTCCTCGTCTTCTTCTATCATCCCTTCTTCAACCTCATCCTCCATCCCCTTTTTCCCTTTCATCCCCAAAGCCGTCCACCCTCGCCGAAATCCCTTCAGTCTCCCTCGAAGGCTTTCTTCTTCAACTGACGCCGCCCCTGTTTTTACGGATTGGACCTCGGAAGCCGATAACAGGATTACGTCACTGCAGAGTCTGAACCCGGCGTTAAAGTCTTCGTTACGTTGACGGTGAGGGGTGACTGAAGGGGGGGAAGGGATGATGGGGTACCCAGCCTGAAGGGAAGGGAGGAATGTATTCTTGCGGAGGAATTTACGGAGGGCCGTCAAATCTTGTTTGCTTTTCACGCAGGCCGTCTTATTGGTGGACCTATTTTTATTTTACGGAAGCTTAAAGCAACAGCGTGAAGGGTGGTGCAAATGAAAAGCTTTCGGAATTCACACCAGGACTTTCCATTCGATTAATGGCTTCCGATTGCCCGTTAGATCGTGATCGGAG
The DNA here is from genome assembly GCF_022747635.1 of Hetaerina americana. Taxonomy (NCBI): domain Eukaryota; kingdom Metazoa; phylum Arthropoda; class Insecta; order Odonata; family Calopterygidae; genus Hetaerina; species Hetaerina americana. The sequence goes on along the minus strand of NW_027287009.1, from coordinate 16,965 downwards.
GGGGTTCTTATTTCGGAAAGAAAGTCGTCGAAGTAAAAATTGCCTGCATGTTTGCGGTCCGAACCTTAACAAGATTCCGATCAAGGCACCATAAAACTGCCTCGGAATGGAGATTTCAAAAATGCCTAGGATTTGGGTCCTGTAAACCGCATCACGAGATTCTACTGTCCGCGGTAAATTTATAATGCATGGACATAAACAGTTACATATAGTATTAAGCCATTTTCACGCGATAATCCCGTGCAAATGTTAACAATTTAAGTTATTGATGTCGCTGCAAGTTGAGTAACTCCCCATATTGATAAATCATTTATTATTTTAAAATAATTTATTACTATCCGATTACACAAGCGCTGTTGAAAAAACCTGGTTTCCGAAACCCGAGTTACAAGAAAACAAGAATTGTCAAGACCGAAAACGTAACCGGATTTGTAACCCGTACCCATTTAGTCACCAGGTTAAGTACGGAGCCGGAATTCGAGTTTCCACCTTGGTCCTCGTCCGTTTTCGTAATCATTTTACTTCTACCGCATGTATGTTCGGAACAATTATCTATGATTCAATTCATGAGCTGTTGCTTCATAGAATTGCAATTCTCTCCACCCCTCAGACTCAAGCGAAAAATGGTTAGAAGTTACAATGCGAGGGGACCCAGAAGGATAAAAATGGAAAATATAAGAAAAAATTAATTCTTAATGCATCCTCAACGTAAATTTCAATATTAGCATAAAATGAAGAAATATACCAACAAAAATTAGACTTCTAAAACGTAATAGTTTTGTCCATAATAAAAAGACTGTACTTTTCCACAGATTTCTATTATAAGATAGAACGCGTTCCGCCGACTTGCGGCATCATCAGGTACAATTGCACCTGATGATGCCGCAAATCAGTGAAACGCGTTGTACCTTATGATAAAAATCTGTCGAAAAGTACCAAGTCTTTTTAGTATGGATAATATATACTTCCACGAAGTAAAGCCTGAAACAGTAGAATATAAGTACTTATTTTGATTAGCTTCATGTTTTCAATTTTAAAACTTAACATTTCCTTAGATCGCTGGCAGCTGTTATTATTTCTTTGAGCTCAAACCCTAGTTGCAGTATCTATTATTAACAATTCTCTGGATTCAGGTTATAGAAGTGAATATTTATGAACTAGATGTGCTTCATTCAATGAATTGAACTTGAAGTTTTGGTTTGGAACAGGTATGTAATTAAAAAAGATTCGCCCTCATTGACTAACTTGGCAATCGATGATTCGTCTACACTCGAGTATAACGGTCATTTGGTTCTAAAGTTAAGGTAACTCAACTTGACTATTACCTGAGAAGGGAAAGTGAAGAAAAGTGTCCTACAAGATGGGCGAAACAAGGGTGCAGAAAAATACCGAGTGAAGGAACGGACGGAGAACTAGACCTTTGAGACGGGTTTTGAGATATCCGAGAACCCTGGTATCTTCAAACCGGCCCACTAAAGTTTTACAAAACGCGTGTTTGAAAAGCACTATTGCACGTCCATCCACAGGGGAGGGTGTTCAGCGCATGGCTTGACTTTCACGCATGATTCTGGATTGGTAATCTGACGGGTCTAAACATGTAACCATTTTAACCTTTAATTAAGTAATTTAAATTATATGTAAATTATTTTTGAAGAATTTTCAAAGTTATCTGGACCATGATTTACATCTATCAACATAATACCCCGCAAGCCGCTGCAAGGGGGCAGGCGGGGTCGTTAAGTCATCACCTTGAGAAAGTTAAAGTTAAAATTTGCAATAAAATGTTTAATTAAGATACGAGTAACAGTATAGATGGAGTCAAATCCATTTTCATTACATTGACTGTTTAAAACCCGTAAAAGAGAACAAAACCACACGCACAATCAACTCATGATGAGAAAACCGATAAAACAATTTCCAGCAGTGAAAAACATATTTAATGGCGACATGTCGATTTTTTACGTAAATATTATATAGTTATATATTTTACAAAATGAAATAAGAGTTATTTATGATATCTGCAGAACATTTATGGATTCAGATTTTCATGCGCATGGAGATTGAATAGATATAGGCACGAATGCATATCCTAAATACAGTCCCTCCCTCATAATATTGTAACTATTCTGAAAGCAGAACATCTTTCTTGTAGACACTCAAATATGCATGAAGCTTAAAACTTCTGAATGGAATAAGTACATATTCACGCATAAGCTTTTAAAAACCAATACCATTCAGGAAGCGAATTAATCAAGACCTTGCCACGAGGCGAAATATTTTACTCAATTCCCATTTTTAATTAATTTTCTCAATGCGATACCATTTTTTCTAACTGACAGGTTCTCCACAGACCACCTATATTCCTCCTCTTTTTTCAAGAGCCTATTGAACGGAAAAGTATAAGGGTTTCGTCGATGCAACTCTCGCGAAAGTGAAAGAAGGCTTCAACAACATGAAAGAGTATGGATATACCTTATAATCGATAAAAGCACGTGGCGATAACTTCCTTGGAATTTTCCCTCCAGGTTTCCCTCACTCCATCAAATGCAATAAGAGTTTGTTTAGTCTCCTGCACTAGCCCCCTCCCCCTTCCAAAAGTTTGAAGAGCTGATCAATTTTTCATCGAGTCCAAGTCAAACACACAATTTCACCCGCCATTTCCTTTCTACGATTGATCTGAACGCTGTAATATTCATAGCGCAAACACTTAACGTCTAAGTTCATCCGGTAAGTAAATATACTTCGGCCCATGTTTATTTTGATACAATAGAGCGATAGCGTTGCCAGGCAATAGACTAGAGTTTCCTTAAATATGCCAAGCCAACACGAAGGAATCTTGACTCCATGCCGCAGGCTGAAAGCATAGCGTGTCCCAAGGGATATTGGATCAAAGGTTTTGTACAAATTTACCGTTGCATACTGAGCAGCGCCTCAAGTTTGCAACCCCTGGTTCTGTATATAACTTAAATTTCATTATTTATTCAAGGAGCAAACGTAAAATTTTTTTCGAGTAATTATGATTACCTAGCCAATAAATTCTGGACGAAAAACCGTTGAAAAGCATGAACCATATTTCCCAGACAACTACCGTATTTACACGCAAAGTTGGCAAAAGGAATTTTGATCTTTACAAGTCATAGAAAAGTCTACATGTAACTTGGGTGTAATTTTACAAAGAGTCACGCAATGAAATCAGTAATGTAAACAGGATTTACTCTTGCGGAAGTCATACCCGCGAGAGAGACTCTCAATGAGCTGTATTAAAATACTGTATATCCCAGTCCATATATCCACCGCAGCAATAAACGAAAAGGCCGATTTTAGTAGATGAGGGTGGTGATCACCCAGCGCTATGTCATACATCTTGAAGACTTCCTCCAACTCTGCCACATGCGGATTTTCGGAAACATCTGGCGCTTAGAAATTCAGGAGCTCGGGTGAAGATATTCAAACGCACGTGTAATTTGAACCCAGGATCTTCCGGCACATTAACCCCCGCCCTACCCACTGGACAACCATGTTTCTCACGACACACGGAGAGCATGAAGGAGGGCAAAAGACTGTTTAAATCTTGGCGGAACAATCGGAATAGTGTAATCATTCAAAATTCGAGCACCATCGGGATGAAAGAGAGGCGAAGCATCGTCCACCATACTTGGAAGGAGAAAATAAAGAGGGATTTAAGACCAATGGAGGGCCAAATTAATCCCAGAAGCTTAATATCCTCCTAAATTGCATTCATAAGCTCACAAACTGGTAGCTCACGCTGGTGAGAAACCTTCATCAACATCTAGATCTACAGAATACCCCGCAAGCCGCCGCTAGGGCGAGTGTGGCGGGGGGTGTTAGGTCCCCACCGTTAAACTAGAATAAAACCACATGCAAAACCAAATTCTGTCACCTCTACACAAATATTATTTTTTCATGCACTCGAAAAAAAATAATCACAAGAAAGAAAGTGCTATCATGCAACAATATTTACTAACAGGATACGCGTATTAAAAAAATAATGTTGAAATAGTAAAAAAATGAGTCTATTAGATAAAATGAATGACACGCAGGAATAAAAATGCAAGGTATCGACAAATTTTTACACTACTAATTCTAATTATCTCCTATGCGATTGCTGTCATGTCTATTATGATCTCTAAAGGTTCGAGGCAAAAAACGAGATTTTAATTCTATCCGTTCTACAACAAATCTATCCGATTTTACGCTGGCAATCTGATCTGCCGTAATAAGTGGGGGCCTGTAATATGCATTTAACATCCTCAGATATGTAACCTGCCTCAAATTTAAGCAGTAAATTTAACCTGTATTTAAGCCCACGATCAGCTGGTAGCGCTTATCCTAATTCTTCCAATGTTGTCGTGACGTTGCTTCCTTGATCATAACAAATTTTCACAAACCTGACTGCTCTACCTTGCACTCGATCTTGTTCCAAAATTAAGCCTACATCATGAGAATCCCATACAGTTGCAGCATTATCAAGTTGGGGTGTAAATAACGTTAAATAACAAAGCTCCTTGACCCCATCATCACAAGTCCTTTTTGTGAATCCTAACTTTTTATCAGCTACTCCGCCAATTTCACGAATGTGTTTTCTTCGGGACTTATCCTTAGTTATCGTTACACCCAAGTATTTTACCGATTCCACGTGTGTAATATAGGTTTCCTGTATAGTGTGTTTTCTGGTGAAGTAATCATCCAACAAATTGTATCGAAACACAGTCATTCAAATTTTATTCCCAGCTTCCATGTCTCGCACCATTTTTGAATAGCATTTAGGTCGTTAGCTAATGATACCCTGTCTTCATGACTGGATATTTCCCCGTATATCACGGCATCCTCAGCAAATAGACGAGATTTACTGGAAACCTGAGACCTGATGCCATTAATGCAAAAGAGGAACAATAGCGGACCAATAACACTTACCTGTGGGACACCGATTGTTAAGCTTACTGCGTCCGATGATACCCCGTCTATTACGACTCTTTGCTCGCGGCCTGTTTAAAAGGTATTAATCCAATCTATTATACATTTATCAATCCTATAACCTCCCAAATTTTGGAGCAATTTTTAATGACGGACCTTATCGAATTCCTTTTTAAAATCTAGAAATATAGCATCGGCCTGAAATTTATTTTCCCCCGAGGGTAAAATATTATATCCTGGGGAGTACCCACAGCACTTTGTCCAAAAATACTGAAAGTGAACCTCAACTATCTATAGTGTATCCCCTCTTCGCCTCCAAAGCCTTCATACACACCCCGATTCGGTGAAATATAAACGAGGAGAGTGAACCAAAACCAAACCCTCTCATATGATCCATGCGTACATTTTCTCTCTCTCTCATATATACAAATATATATATATATATATATATATATATATATATATATATATATATATATAATGCATAAGTATGAGCATACACACACATACTACCTTGATCAAAAAGTTCCCGGAATTTATTCAGAAAATTAAAAATACAAGTTTATTCATCTAAATCTATATTGTCCCCTTCAAAGTAATCCCCATCGACTGCAACACACTTATGCCAGCGCTTGAACCAATCCTCGAAACATTTTTTATATTCGGTTTTCGGTATGTCCATCAGTGCTTCCTGCGATTTTTCCATTACTTCCTCTCGGCTGCTAAAACGCGTTCCCCGTAATGGTTTTTTAACTCGATTGAACAGAAAGAAGTCACAGGGAGCCAAATCAGGTGAATTCGGTGGCTGTTGGATGGTATTTGTTGCATTTTTCGTCAAAAAATTACGAATAATGATAGCACTGTGCGACGGTGCGTTATCATGGTGCAAAATCCACGAGTTTTCTGCCCACATTTCTGGTCTCTTTCGGCGAATTGCTTCGCGCAAACGTCTCATAACGCCCAAATAATACTCTTTGTTTACTGTCTGGCCTTCTGGCAAAAATTCATGATGCACTACACCGTTGTAATCCATGAAAACCGTCAGCATTGCCTTCTTTTTTGACTGAAAACAACGTGGTTTTTTTGGTCTCGGCTCATTTGGTGAACGCCATTCACTTGCCTGATGTCTGGATTGCGTGTCGTACTCATAAACCCACGTCTCGTCTCCAGTAATGATCCTTTTGATGAATGTGGGATCGGATTCAGCCTCGCAAATCATGTCTTTTGCGACGTCAACACGGTCTCTTTTTTGCTAGAAATTGAGGTCTTTTGGCACCAACTTTGCTGCTACACGACGGAAACCCAAATCATTAACCACAATGTCTTGGGCGGATCCATAGGCAATGTTCAAGTCCTCCGCTATTTCTCTGATGGTTAATTTGCGGTTATTGACCAACATTTCTTTTACTTTATCAATTTTTTCACCGACTTTCGATGTCGATGGTCTGCCACTGCGTTCATCATCTTCGATTGACTCACGACCACTTCTGAACCGCTCGTGCCACTGGTAAACGACCGTTTTTTTAGAGAATCGTTGCCGAAACACTTTTCCAACATTTCCAACGTCCGTGCGCCACTAAATCCGTTTTTTACGCAAAATTTAATACAAGTTCGTTGTTGCAAATTTAAATCCATTTCTGCAATTGTAAAAAATCGCCAACACACACAGAGATAGATGTACTCTTGGCTACGTAACTTTAGCAAATGTCAAGTTATGACACTAAGATTTAAAGAGAATATCAACAACAGATGTACCAATTTAACAAAAAAAACAGAACTCAAATCGGAACGATGGGAGCGCCACACGGTGGTTATTCCGGGAACTTTTTGATCATATGCCTAGAGAAAATTATGTAAAAAAAGTGAAAAACTTTGAGCCTTTAAGACCTGATCCCCATTCTTCACACCCTGAAAAGCCAATTCCACTCCGTTCTTAGCTCCCGCCCCACCAAAAAAAACTTCTAACAGAGCACACTGAATATTTCAACGGCGATATCTCATGTAAGAGGACGGCGGAGAAAAAAGGAGATGAATCCGCAGGGGTAGACATATACAGACGATAGTTAGGAGAAAAGAAGAAGCAGCGGTAAGGGTTGGGTCGGATGATGATGGTCAGAGGACACAGACGTTCTGTCATCCCCTCAGGGGAGATGAAAATAATAAGCGAGGGTCCAGGGGAAGGTAAGGGGCAGCGGGGAGGCGCGAGAGAATTAAAGGGCCCAGAAAAGTAATGGAAGCGGTGGAAGGGTATATAGAAGCCGGGGTCCACGGTACTATATACTACATACAACGACCCGATGACAGAGAGGTGCAGATACATATATGTACCTAAGTATATACATATGAGGTCCTGCATAGTATTACATGAAGATCTCCTGTCAGTGATAAAAGCATTCAAAGATTTTTCCCACTCCTTCTTCAACTCCAGGGAGATGAAACCTATACCCTTCCGCTTTTCCGATTCCGATTTTCTCTCACTCCCAGCCTCTATTCCCCTTAATTGGTTCCATTTCTCCAGTTCCATTGTTCCACCTCCCGAACACTCACGAGCCCTTTAAAATCCGACCCCTCGCCCTTCCAATGCCCACACCACACACCCCCAAAACGTTCACAACCTTCCTTCTTCAAAAAGATCTCAACCCCGGCCTCCTTCCCTCCCATCGTCCAAGCCGTAGCAAGGCAAAAAGAAAAGAACATGGGTTGGCATCGAACACGTGGTTTGCTGGCGGTTTTTTTTTGTTAATTTTCGACGCATACTCCATGGGCGTCTTCAATGAGTTATTTTACTTCTTCTGCTGGTGATCTAACATCCCCCGCCACACGTCCTAGCGACGGCTTGCGGGGTATTATGCAGATGTAAGTGAATTTTTACTCTCATCTACTGCAAATGGTAAACGCCGTTCATAGCCAACCGAACCACTGCATTAAAGAAAAGAAAAAAATCATTTTTTAGGATAAAAGGAAATGTATAATAACTTTATTTAAAGTAATTCTACCATTGATTAAAAATCTGAGAAATTATAATATTAGTGATGGAAAAATTCTGTTGGACTGCTGTTAAAAATTTCGATGCCATTATCCATCTCGAAATTAGTCATATTAAAACATATCCACACCCTGAGGTTAAAATTTGTTGAGGCCCTCTCTCTTCTTAAATAGGGAAGTAATCTTTTATGAAAACAAAAGATGCATTTAACGTACCCGAGCCACCGCTAGGTACCATGAGGAAATCACTTCAAGTGCATCCTTGGGCTCCGGACATTTGATAGTCAATTCCCCCACTCAGTTAAAAGATTAGCCTGTTATTTCCAAAGCAGAGTTTCATCCCAAGCCTATTCCACACCCCTAATTCATTCCTTGCCTTAATTATCCAAATGACCTTCCGTTTTCCGAATTGCCCCAATCCTCCCACGTCGAAAAACCCTATCTTCTTACTCGTAGATCGTAGCGCCTGACCGACATTTTCTTATGAAAAATACTACTGAGCCATCAAGGCTTTTGAAACTTCATCTAGCCTGCAGTCTGGTTTTCATATTATCATTATTAAAACCTGCAGTGACTCCCTGTACCCTTTCAAAAGAGCCCATATTGAATGACACCGCTCTAATCTCCCTCTCCCTTCCTCCATGCCCCAACGACTGGAAACCACTCCAATTTTTCATCCTCTCTTGGAGTCTTCCCATGCGTACGATCCCGCCCCCCTCTACCATCTCCTCCACCTCCTCCCGTTCCCAGAATCCCCCATCCCACCACACCCTTCCCATCCCACGTCGAACGCGCACTCAAAAACCTTCCGTTCTCCAACCAACGCACCCCCCCCCCTTTCGCCATCTACCCTTCTCCCCTTCTGCCGCTAAACCCCCTCAGGATCCCCTGGCCTATCGAATAGGACCTCAGATAGCGGTTGATGCAATTTGGAAACGCCGAGGGGTGGATAGAATTTGTTGGGGGCGGAGCGGAGGTGAGCTTGAAGAGGAGGGTGAGACGGGCTTCGAAGGGGATTACGGATGCCTTAAGAACGGATCCGTCCGATTGATGCAGAGCACGAAAGACTCGAAGGTCATTGCATCCAGTTGTGGCCGCTTGTAAAAACAGGTTGTAGCTCTTATTCAGGTGGAGGCGACATGAATAAGTTATTTTTTTGCATGGAGACCGTAGTTTTCGTCACTTCTTTTCCCCGCTAACCATTGAAAGAGCAAATTGGCACACATCAATGCATACCCCCAACTGTGACAAGTACTCGCTTTATCCCCTTTATTTTTCCTTTTTACGGGTGGTGACCTAAGACCCCCCAATACACGCCCTTGCGGTGGCTTGCGGGGTATAATGCAGATGTATCCCAAATCATTTCTACAAACCTAGAACAACTATATAAGTAGGAAGACTCTCCGTCAAAATTGCTTTATAATTCCATAATACCTATCAACTATTATTACGCAGGTACTAAAATAAAACAAGGAAATTGCGCCTTTTCAAAAGGCAACGGTCCTTTCATGAGAATTTTATCCCTCATCTTCTTGTTTTTTCTTAATGGGAAACAGTTTGCATAACGGACTTAGAATGATGCCTCGAAACGGTAAGCATAATAATACTTGAACTAATTTTTGTCTCCCGTTTCCTTACCAGTGAGATGGCCAAAAAATAAACCAAGTTGTGATCAAGGTGTCTTCACCAGCCGAGAAAGATGCCTATTGTTCAACCGCCGATCGTGGAATTTCAATGCTTACAAAACCCTTTCCCAAATCTGGGCTGCACCCTAACCGCGGTCAAGAGTTCGCCGATCCAAATTCCCAATGAAATTCCGGTGGTAATTAGGGGCAAAGTTTCGAACTCTTGGTGCACCCCACATCCAGCCCCGTCACCCCTAGAGTCGACACGCGCCCAACACTTGGCAACAAGGACCCACGGGTCCGGAAAAGCAGGGCCTGAAGTGGACTTATCTGCCGACGGCGAGGCGGGTACGGGAAGGAAGAAGAGGACACTCCCGGGAGACGTCGCGGCGCAGAGCGAAAGAGCTTGTCGGCGCCCTCGACGGCGGCAGTGCCCGGAGGCGGGATAAGAAGTTGGGAAATGAGTGGAGGGGGAAAGTAGGGTCGAAGAAGAAAGAACTAAACTACAAGAACTAAACTCGTAGAGGTAGCCCAAGGGACGAAATTGAAGATGACCGGGAGAATGGCCGAGGGTACGAGGAGAGGCAGAAATAAGACCCTCACACGCAAATGGGTACTTCCATCGTTCCGTTCTCATTCGGAGGAGGCAAAATTAAAAAAAAACTAATCTTCAACTTAATCAAGGGGATTTATTTCCTTTCAGTTAATTCCTCGGCATTGCTCACTAGCTCTTTTTTCCGCATGAAATCGCAAGGGCGTGTAGCGAGGGTGTTAGGACAACATCCTGTTATCTATACACTTAAGCATGCATATCTATGTATATTTGCGCATACAAGATAAGTTTGTGAAAAGTTGTTATGAACAAGGTAGCAGTGTCACGACACAATTGAAAAAATTAGGGAGGGAGTTTCTAGTTGACCGTGGACGTAAACACAAGTAAAATTTACTGCGTTAATTTGAGGCAGTTTATTTATCTGAGAATGTTAAGGACATTTTACAGGGACCACTTAATGCAGTAAATCAGATCACTAACGTAAAATAAGGGAGATTTGTTTTAGAACGGATAGATTTAAAATGTCGTTTTTTCCTCGAACCATTAAATATCATAATAGACATGACAGCAATCGCGTGGGAGATTATTAAAATTGGCAGTGTATAAATTTGTTGATACTTTGCATGTTTCTTCCTACATTTTATTCTTTTTATTAAATAGACCCATCTTTTAAACAATGCTACAGCATGATTTGAATGTACGTAACCTGTTATTAAATATTCCGACATGTAAGTACTTTATTTCGTGCGATTAAGGTTTGTCTAGTGCATGTAGAAACTAATATTTGTGTAGAGGTAACATGATTTGGTTTTACATGTGGCTTTTACTCGTATTCTAGTTTGCCAGTGGTGGCCTTACACCCGCCAAACGCCCTTGCGACGGCTTGCATTTGGTAGATGTAGACATACACAAGTACACTTACATGTGTGTAGGCACATACCTGTCCATCTGTAAGTATCAAGCAATGGGGGGTGTGTTCCGGTAAAATTTAAAATTTACCTTCTTTTAATTAAGAATGTAGCAGTGGTTACGCCCGATTTTGCTATGGTTTTGTACTTATCGAGCGAGGGAAGAACAAGGACCTGAATATTCAAATACTAGTATCAATCGCTATTATTTTCATCCCGGAGGTCCAATCCGCCAAATGCAAAACAATAATATTTCTATCAGTGGAACTAATAAATTCCGTTTTTCTGCACCCACAAAGAGTACTCCGTTCTTTCACCTCGAACACATTTACAAATGTATACTGGCGATCTCAGTCAATGATTTAAATTTATAAGTACCTAGTATAAGTATTTTTATCACCCAATAAGTAAAAATGGTAAGCGTAATTAAGTCTTCTTTATATACACTAAGTCGTGGATCAATGGTTAACTCCACCGGCATTTATTCCTTTTAAGATCATAAGTATTATTTTCTCGTAGAAATAGTTTCATTTAAAACAGTGAAAAATTTGAAGCCGAAATTTTTAGGCAGTCGCCCACATCGTGTTTGTAAAATGCTATGCTTTCTTCTTCTCTGCCGAACCCTTCGCTAGGGCTGAATAATCTATTCAATAATGATTATTAATTGAGCGGCGTTACTTTGTGGAAGCGATTCATATCGGAAAAGAAATACATAGTTATTCCATATATATTCCTAGCTTGTGTGTTGTAGGATGGCTTTCATGCTGCATCCTGGGGTGCAGTTTTTTGTTGTTTTGCGGTATATGTGTTTGCATGAGTGTTGGATGAAGGGATTTTTGCAAGATGTGTGTGCGCTGCTGTGGGTGTAATTTTCCACGTTTTGTTTTGCATGTGGTATTGTTCCTTTTTACGGTTGGTGACCTAATGCCCCCCGCCACACGCCCTTGCGGCAGCTTGCGGGGTATGATGTAGATGTAGATATATTTTATTAAACACAACCGAGGTTTCGACTTACAAAGTCATCATCAGGTGTTGTTTAACAAAATATATGTGGAATAACTAAGTATTTCTTTTCTTCCATCTGATGATAGACACTCTCAGCCTCTTCCTTCAGTGACTATTTGTCGACAGGTCCGTAAAACTGCATTACCATGAGATTGGATCTAGTTCTCTGAATAGAGTTAGTCCAGCTTTCGTGCAATTAGATTCTAGTGAAAGTATGAGCTATTGGTGTTGTGAAAGCTTTTTTGAGCCTTGTAACTTCTCTCACTAACTCTGTGCTCGGGAATATGCAGATAAAAATGTTTTAACTTTCTGCTTCGTCAGCCTGTTGCTATACTTTCCTTTTGTCTGTCTGTACATGAGCTGTCTCCGAGTTAGCAAGTCACTTTTTCAATTTAATAAGCTATCATAAGTGAAAACTATATTAATAACACTAATAGGTTAACTTATATTTCCTGGGTATATCTATTACATACCTTTTAAAACCTTGCAATTTTTTGTTAATTAGATGGCTATGTCAAGCCAACAGCTGATTGGCTTGGAAGCGTTGTGTCACATTCCCTATCTGTGTCCTTTGGAGCGGAGACCATTGTATTTTGCATGCCCATATGGTAGTGGTATTTATCCTTCTCACTTTTCAAATTCTAACTTGCACGTAATTGGGTAAATATTAAGTACATTCTACGGCGAATCTGTTAATTAGTTGATAGAATGTGTGCTTGCATGAGTGTGGGTTGAAAGGTTCTTTTGGCATGAATGTGCTGTAGGCGTAGGTTTGCATGGATGTGTCGATTTTGTATTTAGTTTTGTACTCTGATACGGGTGGTGACGCGACAACCCCCGCCACACGCCCTTGCGGCGGTTTGCGGGGAATAATGTAGATGCAGATGATTCTCAGGACAAGAAGGGGTAAATCCAAAATTTGAGCTTCTTTCATTGCATTAGCATAAGCATTTGATTATTAGTGTTTAGTTAAGGCTACAATAAAATGGTCTCTCTCTCACATATTTTTTGTGGGATACTATTAAAGGATAGTGACGAGAATTTATCCAGACAGCAAGCAACTACCACATCATGATTCTTTTGCTAGATTGAACAAGAAAATGGATAATGGAAGTTCGACGATTTTGGGCCCGAGCAAAGTAGCAAGGAACGAGAGGCCAATGGCGAGGGCGAGCAGAGAGGATTGGCAGTGAGGGGATGGTAATTGGTTGCGGGATTGTTTCCCCGCTCCGAAGGGAGTATGGATGGATAAGAAGTAAGATACGGTAAAGAGCCTATCGCCCAACCCCCACCGCCTGCTTCACTCCCCCACCACTCCGCCGGCCCGAGAAACACCTCTTTTTCCAGAGGAAACCACTCTCGGGTAGCTATCAAGCAAGACCACGAGCGCCACCCTTTTCAACCCCCTCCTCCTCCCCGACGGTATCTCCCGATGGACGGCCGACAAGAACTATTCCGTAAAATCTGCCCATGCGATGCGGATGGCAAGGCAGAGAGAGAGAGATGGGTTGGGGAGGCTCACATAAGTATCATGGAGGGCAGGAGAGGAGGTGGTCCTCTCCCGGGTCCTTCGGGTTTGCAACGTAAGGGGGGCAGGGGTGAGGGGTGTTAAATAACCTCCTCTCTCCCCATTTCACGCAAGGAGTTTTTAGGCTTCGAGGCCGGGAGGGAGGGCAAGATGAGGGTAGTGGGAGATGGAGGGGGATGAGTGAGAAGAAGGCCCTGGGGCCACTTAAGGCTCTCATACGAGGGCCTCGAGGGAGAAAGGGGGGGTTGGGAAGAAGCTAGGGGAATAAATTATACCTTCCCTCCCCTTCGACCCAATAGTTGGCTCGCCCAGGAGTTGGCCACATCTTGCCTTCACGAGAGGGACGGGTGGTATGGGCTGAAGGGGTGGTTTCGGAGGGGGAATAGGAGAGGGGGATAGGGAAGGAGGGAGGGGTGTGAAGAAGGCAGGACAGGACAGGGCTGGGGAGAGAGGTTGGCAATCCTCTGGGAGGAGGCCTGGAATCATTCACGAGGACGCCGAGCCAGAGTAGGGACAGAGGAAGTGGAAGGTAGGGCTAGAATAGGACCTGTAGAAGGCGGTCGTCTCATCCCTGACATCAATGCACCTCTAAAATATATGTTCCTCTTCTATCATTTGATTACATTGCTCGAACCATTTCTTATATTGCACTCATTTGCTTGACTACTTTCTCCCAATAGCCCCCGACAATCAATGAAGCTTCGATTTCGGTAGTATTGTGGGTCAAATAGTCATTTTGGTATTCGGCCAAGTTTAAACTAAAAAGAAAATGATAAAGGATCATTAGCCAACAGAATTACTTATGAAACAAAATGTTGAAAATGTATAAAATGCTAAAAATCACAATTTTAACTGTTTAAATATACACCCTTATTTCAGGCATGAACACTATAAGACTACCCTCGTGCTGAGTGCCACGACATTTCTTAAGACTATCGTATTTTACGGGACCAAATACTCTCCATGATTTACTTGGTAGTAAAGTTTTATAATGAGAAATATAGCGAAGTTATGGCGCAAACTCTCACAGCCTGTGTCTGTGTAGATTACGAACGTAGAAAAACACTGCATTGGAAATTTCACAGAAAAAAATAGCTTCATCATTTTTCCTATCTTCATAAGTTAGTTTCTGAATGCCAATGACCTAAAACCCTCAGCCACGCATTTCCTGGGGGACTTGTGGAACACGGCGTAGATGTAAATTTGAAGGTGGTGCTGTTAAGAGTTGAACCACAAAAAGGTAAATTTTAACGGAAGCAATTATTCGTAGAAACGAATGGGTTCACAACCTGTAAACACGCAGTAATTATTTCCTACTTAACCAATAATTTTCAGAAAAAAAGGCATTCTTCAGATAAATAATCACTATCAGGATACATTAAAGGAAGTGAAAGAATATTACCATCAGGCAGCAGAATCATCAGTAATGGTGAGAGAAAACTAGAGAGAGACGACCCAAATAGCCCAAGCGGAGAATAATTTCCCTCGGAGCAAAAACAACCATTAATGTCAAGTAGCACTATTCTGGAAATAAAGGAAAAGACACATAAAAACTTACATGCGGAGGTCACTTTTCTAAAGCCATGAGGCGTGAACTATTTCAGCATAAAATGACTTAAAAGTAATGAAAACTTGGAACTTGTGAAGAATGATGAAAGTTAATTGAAGCAATGAAAGTCCGGGTGACTAACGAAAAAAAAAACTCTTTCAAGGGTTGGTGGAGAGAGAGAGATATCCATGGATATCCTATCAGTAAAAAAATACGAAAATCCGGCAAGTCCTGAGACCAGTCGTTTATTGATGACGGTAATGAGAAGAACCAAAGATTATAGGACATCAAACTAGGAATGAATTACGAGAAAAGAGCAATGAAAGACGTTAGCGTGAGTAACTACTATGTACATGCCAACGAAATGAATGAAAAGTTAGTTGGAGGTTAATACAAGGATAACTTTAAGGGTTGATAAATACTAATTCTCCAATTTATTATTGTTATGCTTCTTAATTTTGAACTTTTGAATCAACTAGCTAACTGTGTGAGCTGTTCGAAAGAAGCAAACATCGACAGTATTTCATGAACATTTGAATCTATCAGTAACATTTAACAACATTTGTTTAAGGCATGCATTTTATGATAATTAAATGTTATTTAAATTACATTCACGGTATATCTGGCTATCATTAACAACAGACATTTTCAATTATTTAAATTGCGCTAATAAAAATCAATGGTAAGTTAGTTTTCCAGTCTTTGGACTACATTACTATCGTTACAACCTAGGATGATGAATATGACGCATAATAGGTTTATACCTTACTTGTCAAAGTCTAGCTTGCATGTTAATGGAGAAATTTTTTACCGCATCCTAAGGCACAATTGTTTGTCACTTGGCAGTATTTGTATTTGCATGCGCGTATGTTGAAAAGATTTTTGCATGAATGTATACGCCACGGTGGGTTTGCATTAATGCGTGGATTTTGCACGTGGTATTGTTCCTAACACCCCCCGCCACACGCCCTTGAGGCGGCTTGCGGGGTATTATGTAGATGTAGATACCTAAGGTGTGTATAGCAAAGATTCAAATAAGATCGTTGGTAAAATTTTGACCTTCCATCGACCTTACCTACAAGTCTCGGTGTTTACTCTATGGACCAAAAAGAACCCATACGAACGCACACAACGAAATGAAACTTGGCGAAGTAAAGCCAATAAATTAATCCGCACACGCACCCATCTACGCATGTTTGCGATCATCAAATTAAATAACGATCACCGCGAAACTTTCAATTGTGTAGAGGCGATTCATTCACCGCCCCCCCCTCCCTTCCGCCCCCGCAGACAAAATATATTAACTCTTCAAGACAATGCGTCTTATTAACGCGCCTTAGATTGGAACTGGGGGTACTAGTGAGATACGTTGTCGGTGGTGAGCTGGCGAGTGAATTGTTCTAGAAGGCCTTGGATAGTGGGTGGGCGGGTAGGGAATGGTGGAGGAAGACGAAAAAGGGGTCCCCCTATCCCTGGAAGCCGTTAAGAGGTTCAGAGCGAAGATAAGTGTCTTCGACTCTGGCGAGTCAAAGGGTGTGAGAGGCGGAGGAATTAACGAAGAAAAAGGGAGGCGACTTCGGGGAAAAAATTGGTGAGGTCAAAGACCGTAATTCGGGTGAGGTTAAAAAGACAATTACCGGGAGGAGTGCACTAGGGCGAATGATGTCTTGCCCGTGTGGAGCATTTTTTTTTGAAAATAGAAAAAAAAATCCTCTTTGTGTTGGAAACGAGTCTTGTTTGCTTGAAAACATTATTCATGCGGTGAGTGAGTGTAAGGCTACTTAAAGTATTCGTCTCAACCATTAAAAAAGCCACACAGGGCCAATTATAGAAGTAATAGCGGATGAGAATAATTAAAGAGGAAGGTCAATAATGTC